>NC_082706.1:60459046-60653584 GCF_030144855.1 Hypanus sabinus | reverse complement strand
GGCGTTCCGAGATGAAAAGGATGCCGCTACCATGACGGAGCCAGCTGGATTAGCAGACGAGGATGTTTTAACCCGCAAGGTTAAGTTTACTCCGGATAGGAGTTGCCCAGAGAGTGACAGGGAGGATCAGGGTAACTTGGAGTTTAAAACTGGGACAGGTATTGAAAGCCTAGAAGATGCAGCTGTCCCGTTTGCCTGTGTTCAGGTTGTTGAGGTACCTGTGGATTCACAGGGGTACTGGACCTCGTGTTGAAACACAGGAGAGGTCTGAGATGTCTGACTTGGTTAAAAAGTAATGAAGTCCTTCTTGGTCAGATGAACTTTGTTCAGTGAGTAAGGTGTTAACCCTGGCACCAGTGGAAATTGAGGATTCTCAGTCACTTGTGTTCGGCGGTGTTCTAAAAGTTAGTTATGAGATGAAAGCTGGTGAAGTGAATTTAATGGAGAATAGTGAGGAAGGAGCTGTGTCTGGATTTTTAAATAAAGAACTGGGAAATTTTGGACTGGTTTCACGACCTTTGACCCAGCTTGCAGGACAATGGTCTGTTGAAGAATGTATCAGCTTGTTAAACTCTACTTTAGAAGTTGAAAGTAAACCACTCAAAGGTCGGAGAACTATTGTTCAAGATGACAATGTAGAGAAAAATGGTTGTTTTGGTTTTGAGAGACCGCATGTTGAGGTTACTATGGGGACGAATCGAAGTAAAGGTCGGAGAAGCGGAACTGATGGATTGTTTGGGAACTTTCAGAATGTAAACAAGGTTTTCATAAGTTTAGTGATAGTGCTGAGTTTGGTCAACTTTAAATTGGCACCTATTCAGGGTGCAATTGATTTAGCAGGATAGCTTACGAGCAAGCTTGTGAGTGCTGAAGACCCGCCCATAGATTCTAAGGTTTATCCGCCTGCGCAGTAACTCCCAGCATGTCAAGAAGGGCGGCTGAGAAAGTCACAAATTTAACTGAGTCCGGCGTTGATTTAGCTGAGACGGTTTTACCAGCCTTGTATCAGGAGGGGTTAGAGGATGAGAAGAAAGAGGATACTGGAGCTGAGGAAAGTAAGGGAGAGGATGTGGATTTACCATTAGCGGGGAAGGAATTTATAAGGGAGCAGAGACATGATGAGGAGCTTGTGGCGTTGAAGGCGATAGCTCTCTCGGAGGAGGGAACTAAGAAGGAACCAGTGGGCTACTATATGAAGGAGGGGGGAGGGGGACTATTAATGAGTAAGTGGAGATCGGCTACAGTGCCGGCAGATGAGAAATGGGCGGTGGTGCACCAGGTGGTAGTTCCGAAGGTTTATCGGAACGAAACAGTGAACCTGGCCCACAGGATACTCCTAGGTGGATACTTTGGAGTGAGGTAAGTGGGACACGGTTCAGGAATCACTGGGGTTCCGTCCATTCGAGCTGATTTACGGTCATAGGCCCAGAGGATATCTGACCTTACTTAAAGAGCAATGGTCGAGCTCGACAGTACATGTCAATGTGATTGACTATGTTTTGAAATTCCGTGAAAGGTTCAACAAGATTTGCGACGTTGCAAAGAAAAATCTCAAAGATTCTTCAGTCAAAATGAAGCAACGGTATGATAGACGAGCACGAGAACAGGTGTTTCATGTCGGCGTTAAGGTCTTGGTTCTGTTTCCATTAGTGACCAACTCCCTACAGGCGAGCTTCCAAGGTCCTTACGAGGAAATTAAGAACATAGACTCTCTGAACCATGTTATCGAAACCACTAATAGTAGAAAGCCGAGCCAGTTGGTACACGTTAATATGCTGAAAAGTTATCATGATGCAAAAACCGCGCCAGTCGGTGCTGTCACGAAAATAAATGCGGCTGTAAGGACTGATAATGAGGGGCCACAGCATCTTGAAAAGATAATCATAGTGCCCACCAGACTAGAGAACTCTGCTACCTTGGTCGATTTTGCTGATAAGATCAGGCATTTGAAGCCTGGACAGACGGAGCAGCTGACAAAGCTAATAACCGGCATGCAAGTTTATGCCCAGACGTTTCGAAGAGATGCGAGGGAATAACACATGATGTTATTGTTACTTCAGCCCAGTCAATTAAGCAGCCCCCGTCCCCATCGGACGTATTTGGAAAAGAGCAAGCTGGTGGAAAAATAATTTGAACATATTCTAGCTGCTGGTATTATCCAGGAATCTTCCTCAGCGTGGGCATCTCCATGCGTGGTTGTCCCAAAGCCTGATGGTAGTGTGAGGTTTTGTACAGATTACAGGAAGGTGAATGCCATCACAAAGACTGATGCTTACCCTATGCCAAGGGTGGATGATTGCATTGATAAAGCGGGTAAGGCTGGATACATCACCAAGGTTGACTTGCTAAAAGGATACTATTGTGTCTTTTAACTGACAGGGCTCGATAAATTTCAGCATTTGTCACTCTATCAGGGTTACATGAGTATATTGCCTTTTGGAATAAAGAAACGCTCCAGGGACATTTCAGAGAGTGATTGACTCAGTGATTAAAGGGTTAAATAACACAGGTGCTTACATTGACGATTTGGTGGTTTGGACTGATTCGTGAGACGAGCACATTGAGGCTGTAGAGGAAATGTTTAAATGGATATCTGCAGCCAATCTCACAGTGAACCTCGCCAGAAGTGAATTCGGCCATGCCACGGTCACGTACCTGGGGTATGTAGTAGGACAGCGGCAGCTGGCCCTTGTGCAGGCGATTTCTGAAGTTCCCGTCCCGACTGATACACACTGAGGTTTCTGGGAATGGTGGGGTACTATCGGAAGTTTTGTAAGAACTTTGCAGATATTGCCCTCCCTCTTAAAAAGCTCTTGCAAAAAAATCAAAAGTTTGTGTGGAGCAATCCTTACCATGAAACCTTTGAGAGGCTGAACTATAGTATGTTACCATCCTGTGTTAAAAGCACCTGACATTTTGAAACCCTTCTCACTGGCAACCGACGCACGTGACGCTGAGAACGAAATAGAACACCCAGTGGCTTGTTTCTCTAGGAATTTCAATGTGCACCAGATAAATTATTCCACTGCAGAAAAAGAATTACTGTCACATATTCTGGCGTTACAGCATTTTAAGTTTTACATTTGTCCGGCACAGAAGCCATTGATAGTTTATACTGATCACAACCCATTGGTATTTTTGACTAACACGAAGAATAAAAATAGACGGTAATTAAGTGGGAGTCTGTTGTTACAGGAATTTTATATTAAAATACAACATATAAAGGGCACTGACAATTTAATTGCTGATTGTCTAGATGTTAGATTTGGAAGTATATCTGTGTTACTCTGTAAGTTAACGACTAATTCTGTATTATATCAGACTCTGTAATGTGCCTTACTATTGAATCCCCCCCCGTTAAAAACTCTTTTAAGTGTGTGGGTATTATGTGTGCTGATAAATCCAGATGGAGATGGGGTCCAGAGCTGACCCCATCCCTGTGAGATATGCTGCTAACGAGAGAGAGAGAGAGAGAGAGAGAGAGAGAGAGAGAGAGAGAGAGAGAGAGAGAGAGAGAGAGAGAGAGAGAGAGAGAGAGAGAGAGAGAGAGAGAGAGAGAGAGAGAGAGAGAGAGAGAGAGAGAGAGACAGACAGACGGGCAGACAGGTAGACAGACAGACCGGCAGACATACTTGATTTAGTATTATGGCTTCCTCACTGATTATTTACCTTTTGCTACAAGGACACTTCTTTGCTCGTTAACATTCCTGCTGAGACAGCAGGAAGTGGCCAGTTTGACGGACATGGAGTTACTGGACGGCAAATAAACCGTCAGGGGAGATAAAAGACAGGTCTGCTGAGACACCGGTAGACACGCCACGAGACACTGTAAGAGTGTTGTGCACCCACAGGAAGGTGGGTGCTTGGAGGATCTAATCGGGACATCGGTCGCAAAGCTCACAGTGTGACGGCAGGACCAGTAGGAGATTTTGTGTTTGTCCACTCAAGCCAGAGTGACAAGTCCACCACGGAAGTACGGTCTAGCCGGCAACGGAGGGGTCATATCCGAATGACCACATCAGTACAACGGAACAAGAAGACAACGGAAGGTTTGCCTGTTCTCTCTCTCTCTCTCTCTCTCTCTCTCTCTCTCTCTCTCTCTCTCTCTCTCTCTCTCTCTCTCCCCCTCTCTCTCTCCCTCTCTCTCTCACTCTCTCTCTCTCTCTCTCCAACGTCACAACAGCAACTACCTCGACTTAAATTGAACTGAACTGAACTGAACTGAACTCTGCATTATCTTAAGACTATTCATTTACCCCTAGACTTTGATAGAGCTTGGTTTTGATTCTTATTCCTACATTTCTGTATTTATCATTGCTAATCTGTTTAATGAGTATATTTGCATTTTTGATACTGTAATACTTACTTTACTAATAAACACCTTTCGTTACAGTACCACCGGACTCCAATGTATCGTTCCATTTCTGCTGGTTTGTTAACGCATTTACGGGGTATATAACACAAGTCTTGCTACATTCTGTTGTGTAAGGTTCATAGAGAATTATCCAAAAAATATACGAGCTGCAATAACAGTGAAATGATCGAGCTAGGTTCTAAGCAAGGTGCTATGAATACAACTAATTGCTAACTTTTCAGTTGATGAGTTTTTTTTAAATTTCCTTTATGTTTACAATCGTCTTCGTATTTTTGGGCCATTCTGTGGAAAAGAAGAATATAAAGTTCACAAATAAAGATCCTCTGATAAATTGCTAAAAACAAAAAAAAATCACTGTTTGTAATGATCAATAATGTGAATAACGATGCCGTCTTGTTCTTAGTCACCTCCTTCCAAGGGAAACATCTATACATTCACCTTATGAATGTCACTCATGATCTGATATACATGTATCCGATCTCCCCTCAATCCTCCACGGTCCATGGAATTTTCAACGTAACTCAGGCCCAAAAGTCCAGCAAAATCGTGGTTAAACTTTTCTGTACCACTTTATGATTTAATACACTCTTTCCTTCAGCAGAATGATCAACTCCATACAGAAAAGTTAAAGAGCCGCCACTCCCAAGTGTTGTAAATAAATAACAAAACTTCAGAATTCCTATCAAGAAACAATCTGCAGATGCTGGGAATCCAAACAACAGCACCACCTACTGTAGGAACACAGCAGGACAGGCAGCATCTATTGAAAAGTACGGACGCAACGCTGGAAGAACTCAGCAGGTCAGGCAGCATGCGTGAGAAAAGAGTAGACAAAGTTTCGGGCCCAGACCCTTCATCAGGAATGGGGGGGTGAAGAGAGGGCCGAAGCCCAGTAATAGAGGTAGGGGAGGGGGAAGGGCCTAGAGGGGCCTGGTGGAAATCCAATCAGAGGAAAGATGAAGGGGGGGGCAGGGGATAAGCATGAATGAACTGTACTGATGAAGAAGCAGAAAGTTGAAAGGGGAGAGAGGCAGAGAGGGACCTGGGGTAGGGGAAGGGGGAGAGGGAGGGAATTAACGGTAAATGGAGTATTCAGTGTTCATACCACCAGGCTGGAAGCTACCCAGACGGTAGATGAGGTGTTGCTCCCCCAACCTGAGTTTGGCCTCATCATGGCAGCAGAGGAGGACATGTATGGACATATCTAGATGGGAATGAGAGGCAGACTTGAAGTGCATGGCAACCGGGAGGTCCTGTCTATTGTGACGGACCCCTAATCTGCGTCGGGTCTCGTCGATGTAGAGGAGGCCGCACCGGGAGCACCAGATGCAATAGACAACTCTAGCAGACTCGCAGGTGAAGTGTTACCTCACCTGGAAGGACTGTCTGGGGCCCGGAATGGTGGTAATGGGACTTGTTCCTGGTTGGCTCAAGCACAAGCTGTTCCAAAAATACATCCCTTAGACACTCCACAAACTCCCTATCCTGGAGTCCAGCACCTACCTGATTCTCCCAGTCCACCTGCATGTTGAAATCTCCCATAACGACTGCATTACCTTTAGCACATGCCAATGTTTACTCCCTAATCAACTTGTACCCAATATCCACGCTACTGTTTGGGGGCCTGTACACAACACCCATTAGGGTCTTTTTACCCTTACTGTTCCTCAGCTCAATCCACACAGACTCTACTTCCCCTGTTCCCAAGTCACCTCTTGCTAAGGTCTGAATCTCATTCCTCACCAACAGGGCCACCCCACCCCCTCTTCCCATATTTCTGCCTCTACGATAGCACGTATACCCTGGTACACACAATTCCCAGGCCTGATCCCCTTGCAGCCATGTCTCCGTTATCGCAACAATATCGTAGTTCCCCATTTTCATCTGAGCTTCATCTGTCTTATTTCTGACACTACGCGCATTCAAGTATAGAATTCTTAGCCCATTCCTCCTCTCTTTGCTTAAAACACTGTCTACTGTACCTAACCCAGCTCCTTGAACTTCCATCGGGCAAATTGCACCCTGAATTTTGATGACCTTCTCAAGATCACCCAAACCTTGTACACATTTAACCCCATGCACCTTCTGACCAACCCTCTGGATCTGGATCCCTGCCCCCTGCACATCTAGTTTAAACCCCCCCCGAGCGGCACTGGCAAATACTCCTGCAAGAATGTTAGTACCCCTCCGGTTCAGATGTAGACCATCCCTTCGAAACAGATCCCAATGTCCCTGGAACAAAGACCAATTGTCCAAAAACCTGAACCCTTCCTTCCTGCACCATGCTCTCAGCCTCGTATTAATGTGCATAATCATTCTATTCTTCGCCTCACTCGCAAGTGGCACAGGTAGCAATCCCGAGATTGTCACCCTGGAGGTCCTGCATTTAAGCTTCACTCTTAACTCCCTGAACTCTCTAAGCAGGACCCCCTCACTCACCTTACCTACAACATTGGTCCCTACATGGACCACTACATCTGGGTTCATGGCCTCACTCTCAAGAATAGCCTGCACCCGATCTGAGATGTCCCGGACCTTGGCACCAGGCAGGCAACATACCATCCGAGACTCCCGATCTGCCCCACAAAATCTCCTATCTGCCCCCCTAACTATAGAGTCCCCTAAAACTATCGATCTCTTCTCTTCCCTCCTCCCCTTTCTAGTTGGGGGTTCAACCTCTTTGCCAGAGGCAGGACCACTACAACTCATTCCTGGTAGGTCATCCCCATCAACAGTATCCAGTACGGTATACTTATTGTTAATGGGAATGGCCGCAGGGGTGCTCTGCTCTCTCTGCCTGCTCCCCCTGCCTCTCTATGCAGTTTTAGAATAGCTTCTATCGCATGGTAAGATTCAATTTGGTGTGAAATCATTATTGGTTAGTTATAATTATTTCTGCCAAGACCAGCATGGATACAATCTCCGTTCCTTATGTTGACACCTTCCCCTACTCTCCAACATTCTACCACCACCCCCCACGCTGACCTTCCCCTAGTTATTTATGTTATACCTCAAAAATGCTTTGAGCAACTAGAGAATTCTTTATTTAGACCTATGTCTAACGCTATGAGGGAACAATGTCTGGTACATCATTTGTTGCTGATTAAGGTTCTCTTTTTGGTTGTACAGGAACCAAAATAAGGTACCTATAAGGTAACTGATCATAAGCTAATCATACCTCTTAATCCATTCCCCCATTTACCTATCCATCTACCTAAGTTTACCTTTCTCTTCATCAGTGGGAAGGACAACCAATCCTCATAGTGCGATCAGAATATGAGAGCGTGAGCAATTTCAAGTTCCTGGGAGTCAAGATCTCTGAGGATCTATCATTGTCCCAAAATAACAATGCAGCTATAAAGAAGACAAGACAGTGGCTAAATTTCATTATAATTTGAAGAGATATAGTTTGTCAACGAAAGCACTCAAAAATCTCTGTAAATGTGCGGTGAAGAGTATTCCAAAAAGCTGCATCACTCTTTGGTGGGGATTGGGGCGGCTACTGAACAGAACCGAAAGAAGGTGCCAGAAGTTGTAAAATTAGACATCTCCATCTTGGATTCTAGACTCCAGAGTATCCAAGACATCGTCAAGTAGCCGTGCATCAGAAAGGCGACATGAATAATGGAGGATTTCCATCACTCAGGACATGCCCTCTTCTCATTGTTATGGGCAGGAAGGAAGTAAAGAAGCCTAAGAGTGCACACTCAGTTATTCAGGAACAGATCCCCGTCTCTGCTATACCATTTCTAAAAGGACATTGAATCCATGAACACTACCTCACCTTTATAATATTTATTATTTCTGTATTTGTACTCTATTTCATCGTTTAAATATGCATTTTTACTTACTGCTACTTTTTTATTTGTTTTTCTTGTCCTTTATATGTTATCATCTATTGAATTGAACTGCTGCTGGTAAGTTTACAAATCAGAATCACAATAGAATCAGGTTTATGATTACTGGTATGTGTGGTTAAATTTGTTAACGTAACAGCAGTAATTCAATGCAATACATAACATAGAAGAATAAAAAGTATATATAATAATAATAATAATTAATAAGTAATTTAATTGCAGCGTACGCATATTTGAACAGATAAAAATTGTACAGAATCTGAAATATATATTTAAAATGTGAGGTAGTGTCCAAGGGTTCATTTAGGAATCGGATGACAGAGGGTAAGTAGCTGTTCCTGATTCGCTGAGTGTGTGCCTTCAGGCTTCTGTGCCTACAGGTGATAATAAACCTAATTCTGATTTTGATTCTGATACATGGGATTCTTGATCAGCCCAGTGAGTAGGCTGAGGAATGGTGAATGGTTTTCAGTCCATATCAGTGAGGTGTGACAATTTGCGAAGTCATATCAGAGAAGGAATTTGTGAACACAGCTCAATCTATCAGAGAAAGCTTCCTCCACTCCATGGAATCCAGCTCCATTTCCTGCTACCCCGGAAAAGCAGCTAGCATAATCAAACACCCATCCCACCCCTGTCTTTCTCTCTTCAGGCCTTCCATTGTGCAGCAGACAAAAACGAGTGAGAAAACACAGCAACAGAAAATGATATCTCCAAAGTAATAAAACGTAAATAATCCATTGTATAAGTATTCACCCCTTTAATATGACACACCAAGTCATCACTGGTGCAGTCAATTGGATTTAGAAGTAGTATAGTTAGTTAAATGGAGATCAGCGTGTGCAGTCAGGATGTTTCAATTGACTGTCGTAAAGATACACCAGATCCAAATACTCGGTGTAAAGGTTATTGAAAAGCAAAAAAAAAAATGAAATGATGAAACACCCAGACAACAGTTGTTTATGTGTTGTCTCTCCCATTTCGGCGCTGAAGCTTGTAACCCCTTCTGCATTATCATAGTTCTCTTGGTGGCCTCCATCTCACGTTTACTTCTGGTACGATCTCTCAGTTTTTGAGTACAGCCTGCTCTTAGCAGTTCTGCAGCTGCGCCGTCTTCTCCCCATTTTTTGATGATTGATTTGACTGAACTTCAAGGGATTCAATGACTTGGAAATATTCAATAACCATTTCTTGACGTGGTTCACAATAGCCTTTTCATGGCATTAACGATTCTAGTGGTTTACTGTCCTGTGATCAAGGCAAATAGACAGAATTTAAATAAAAATGGAAAAGATGCCTTTCACTATTTTTCAATGCATGTGTGATATATAGCGAGAATCTTGAAAAAAAAGTAAGAAAGAGTTGAGGGCAGTAGATATATGTCACCATATAAAACCCTGAGATTAATATTCTGGTATACTCAACAAATCGATAGAATAATAACAGTTAACTGTTCCATAGAAAATAACTATAAGAGTATCCATGAAAATCTGGCCAACTACGGTGCTGGACCAGAGTGGGGAAGACAACAAACTGTGCAAATGCAAAAAGAAGAACGAATAATTAAACAAAGCAGTTAATATGCAGAATATCAGATGAGATGTACTGGAAAGAAAATTCATTGGCTGTGAGAATATTTTGCACTGGCATATTTGTCCTCTTCAAATTAGTGCTAAAGTTTGATTTAACTTCCCTATCATCGAATCATACTGCGTTACATTTCCTACAGGAGGACTCCGAAGTCTCTTTCCACCTTTGAATTTAGTTTTTTAACCTGCTTAGAAATTAGTTTGCACCATTACTGCTAATATGCATGACCATACAGTTCCGTGCATGATATTCTATCTTCGATTTATTTGCCCTTTCTCCCAGTCTGTTTGTCTTTCAGCAGACTGCCTGCTTCCTCAACGCTAACTCCCTTCCATTTATCTTCGAACTGTTTGCAAACCTGACCAAAAAGCAATTAATTCTGTCATCCAAATCATTGGCTAACCCAAAAAACGTTGTGATCCAGTATTCCCCAGAGTCAGACACACCTGAGTTCATCCACCTGACCTGTCAAACCTCTTACACTGAGCAAATGTGTTTAAACCAAGTGTCTTTCCTCTCCTTTGTCTTTACTTATTTCTATCCAGTTGACGAAGGATGTTCTTATTGGCAAAAGTATTTTCTCCTGCTTAGGGTCACACTGACAGCCATTCGCATTTACGCTATTCTGAGTATCACACGCAAATCCCAAGGATATTAGTCCCTCACCAGTTCAGGAGTAATCCATCTGTCGCATGCAAGTCTCCCTACCACAGAAGAAATTGCAGTGATGCAAGAACTTCAATCTTGCCCCTGTCTCAGTCACTCAGTTAAATATTCATCGGGATCACCATTCTATTTCTATCCTCACCAATAGGTGGCACAGGGTGTAATCCAGAGATTACTGTTTTTGAAGTTGAGCTTTTTACGTTATTTACTAATTCCCTCTATTCACTGTGTACAAGCTCAACCCTCTTTATACCAAGTTATATGCACCACTAGTAAGTGGGTAGTTTATGCAGCCGCTCTGACTCTTTCCTAACCCTGGTAATCAAGAGGCAACACACCATCCTGGATCTCCTTCACAGTCACAAACTCTTGCGACTTCTCGCCAATACTGCCCAGACTGATCCCGTCCTCCTCCACTGGGCATCGGAAAAACTGTCAGTGCCAGCAAACTGGCTGTTGCTGGTGTTCCCCCATCAGTAAACAAAACGTGTATGGGTTGTCAGAGGAGCAGCCGCTAGGGACACTGCACTGTCCGACTCTTTCTCTTGTCTCTCCTGATGGTCACAAAACGTATCAGCGTCGTACACCTTAGGTGGGACCATCTCGCTGAAGGATCTGGTCTCACTGTTCCAGATGAGCCCAGGTCTGTCGACCTCCACCCCTTCACACGGTCAGTGAGGAGCTACAGCTGGTGCATGTCCCTCATGTGAATTTTCAGGGGATACTGACCGACTCGCTGATTCACCACATCTTGAGGCAGAGCACGTCACTGGCAAAACTGCCATTCTTGCTACTTCAACATGGAGAGAGACTCTGAGAAAAAAACCTCGAAAACTTCATGTCCTAGAGTATGCCATTGTTCTGCCTACATTTCCACGTGGGCTATGTTTTGCGAATCCTTTGGCACTCTTCCTCACTATCGAAAAATGCACTCATTTTTTTGTGTCACCGATGTAGTTTCCTGGTTTGTCACTATAACCCTTGCTAACAGGGCGAACAACATTGGCTCAACTGCCTTTCCCTGTAGCAACATGTGTAATTTAAAATAGACTACAAAGATTCTGATGAAAAACCCAGCAATCTGCAATCTTGCCTCATTCACTCACTAACTTGGAATGAATTCTAATCCGCCCTGTTTATTGATCCACCGTCGTGTTCTTTGAGATTTCCAATGCTCCCAGTAACTTGTTAGTAATGTGCGTGGAATATCAGCATTTCTTTCTGATGCTTATTTCCCCCATAACTTTCTGTTTGGTGAATATTATGTGAAATATTCATTTGGTGATTTAGTCACTTATTCTGGATCCAGACATACTTTCACTTCTCCACCACCGATCCGTCTTCATTCCTGCTGTCTTTGAAGTGCTCTTTTTGTTTTTAATATATGTACAAAGTATTCTTTCCAGGCTCGCTCAGCAAACTCATTCCGTCCCCCTTACCATCATTCAGCACTGCAGATTATCTGCCTAATTTTCATCTTGATGCATATTCATCAAGGGCATTGCCCAATATCCACTTCCTAAACGTTCCTTATTGTTCCTTTTACTTTTTGACTCCTTTGCAACATGTCTGATCATGCAATGTTCTTTGATTTGGATTCTTGTCTTTCCTCCTCATTTAAACCATTTGAATTTAGAACCACTCTTCTTTAAATAACTCTCACCGGTCACTTGTGAGTTACAGCTCCTCCCGGTCTCTGCTGTCCCCAAGTCCTGCCTAACATAGTTCTCATTAGCTTGCAACACACACAAAATCTTGGAGGAACTCAGCGTCTATGGAAAATAGTAAACTGTCAATATTTCCGGCAGAGGCTCTTAACAAGACTGGAAAAAAAAATGACAGGTCAGGTTAAGAAGATGGTGGAAGGTGAGCATGAAGTAAAAGGTGGTAGGTGATCATTAACTTGCTCTGATATAAGTGAATTCCCCGAAGATTGTGTCCTTCTTTGAGGATGACTGTTATAAAAAGGATCTCAACTGGAATCCATCAATTGCAAGGGTCATGCCCCAGTGCAAGGTATATTGTGTCCATCATGCATCTGCCTTTACCGCCATCCCTAGCAGTAAACCCCATCCACTTTCTAAGTTTAAAAGTGATAAACAGACATCACCATTTCCCCAACATTTTACTTCAATCACATTAAGATGACACCTCCTTCTTTTAGCGACTTCCACTTTTGGAAAAATTCCCTCATGTGATGCCTTCTATCATTTTGTATAACTCCAATAAGTCACTTCACATCCTGCTTCCTGCCAAAGAGAAAAGCCTTATCTTACTCCACCTATCCTCACAAGATATTTTCTGTGAGGTTCAATGTTGAAAGTAAATTTATTGTCAAAGTACAAATGTCACCCTATACATATGGTTGCCGGCATGCACAGTAAGTACAAATAAACACAAATGAATCAATGAAAATCTGTACACATTAAAGACAACAAATAGCAATGTAGAAAAAAACAACAAAGCTGTCTATAAATAAACAAAGTTGTCTATAATTAAATATACACAAATGAATTGAGCAAGTAGACAAAAAACAAACCAAAATTGTAATAGATATGCAATAACTATCAAGAACCTGAGCTGTGGATTCCCTGAAATTGAGTTAATTGTTGCGCTGAGTGACATTATCCTCTCTGTTTACAAAGCCTGAACGTTGATGGGTAACAGATATTTATAAACCTGGTACAGTGGGACCTGAGGCTCCTGAAACTCCTTCTTGATGGCAGCATGGCGAAGAGGGCATCGCCTGGATGATCAAGCTGTTGAAGATGGATGCTGCTTTCCTGTAGCAAACCACTCAGGCTATTCTCCACTATAGATCTAGAGAACATTATCAAAGTTTTAGATCACATACTAAATCTGTACAAACTGCATAGTATCGGCTGTAAATGCTGGGAAATATTTCCACGATGCCAACAAATTCCGCTCCTCGGAGTCTCTACACTAAGACAATCTCAGCCAATATTGGGAAATTACAGTTACACACTATCTGTTGCTTTCACTACTTTCTACAATCTGCCTACTTTTCTGTTCCTTCTTGTGCTACTGGCATTTCAATAAATCTTCAGAAATTGATGCACACATCATTCAAGTTCCTCTTTTGTCAAATCTCTGTTACATCCTGAGAGATATCCAGTGGGACTGAAGTGACAGATAGTGTCCGTGGATTGAAATCCGTTATCACGGTTGTACAGTTCTCTGTCTTTGAAGTGCTGCGGTTGTTCTCGTGTTTTACGGTGGTGTCCAGTGCTGGGTGTGTACAGGACCGTGTGCTCACTGTATAGTGCTGTGAGTTTTATTATTCTGTGTCTTGGTAGTGAAGGTCTAGATATTGTAAAGTTTACTGCCGCTGTAGTCAAATGTTGACTATTCTTGAGCAGTCAGATATGCAGGGCATGCTTCTACAAAAGAGAGACCATTCCCTTCCCTTGCTAAACGGGCCAGATGTTGTTCAGATCTCTGTCTTTACAGTACGGTGCCGGCAGGTTAAACATCATGCTCAACTGCAAGTGGTCAGTGTCTCCCAATATACTAAATTACCCCAAAGGCCTTACCCATCAAAATTGTTTGAGAGACCCAACAGCACTTCCTCTTTAGTAGCAAAACGCCAGAAAATATCACCATACCGCTTTTCTCATCCCGCTTCCCTCCTTGTCCTTTTCCATAGTGAACACCATTATTCATTATCTACCTCACGTGCTAACTCTGTCTCCGGTCATAAACTCCCACCTTCGTCCATGAATGGTCGTGTCCTCTCCCCATTATACTGTTGCTTTCTGTGTATGCATAAGATGCCTTAGGATTCTCAGTGATTGATCTTCCTAAATGAGGGCATTTCATGGTAACTCTTCATTCCCCGATTCACTGTGTGACTTCTTTCTTGCTTCATGTATTTTCCTCCAAGACCCTGACCAATTTCATCTTCATCGTCCATACATATGATTCCTCTTACTTTTTAAACAAATACAATATTTTTCAACACCCGTAAGTTCCTGAATGTCCACGTCCTTCTCTAATTTCTTAGGGGGACATGGAACTACTAAATTCTGCCCGGCTATTCTGTACGTGCTTCACACATGTCAAAAATTAGCTAAGATCAACTCCATCCAGTAAACAACCTGTAACAGTAGCTCCCAGACAACTTTCTATGATACCTACCCAATTCTGCCACAAATTTACAATCATCGACCTGCAAGTCCAAACATATTCTTATGAGCAACCATCTGAAGCCCTCCAGAATTAAGACCCATATATCTTTCACAATTAAACTCTAATCATCTTGCTAGGTTCATTTCCCAGTACCATACCAAGTATGTCTCCCTCCCTGGTGCACCATCTACATATTGTTTCTGGAAACCTTCCTGAATACACCAAACAAATGCCCCATCCGCTCAATGCTACTTACTGACCTGCAGCTCTGGATCCCAACAGCCCCTTCACATGCGACAAAGTAAAAAAAAAAAAATCAAGGTGGCTCCAGCAAGCTTACCTGTGAGAATATTACTTCCCCTTTTCACTGCAACCTATCCCTGTTACACAAGGCCCACTTATCCTGGAAGAGAGCCCAATGATCTATGTTCCTGATGCCCTCTCTCCGGCACAACATTATTAGCCATACGTTTAAGTGTACCGACTTAACATATCTTAACTCGCAAGCATGTGGTACCTGAAATAATCGTGAAATCACCACCCGAGAGTTCCTATTTCCCAACTTTATGCCCAACTTCTTAAGTACTCTTGGCAGGACCATGTCTCCCTGTTGTTAGTTCTAATACGGAACATGACCTCTGGCTGTGCACCGTGCCCTTTCAGAATGGCCCGTGCCTTCTCAGAGATATCCTTGGCCATGGCATGATTGGGGTAACCCACTATCCTGCAATCTCACACATTTACACACATACTCCTATCTGTGTCCCAGTCAAAGTGTTTGCTACATGTGTTTCATATTTTTCCATCCAGTGTATTAACATGCTTTCTAATAGTCTGTTTGTAATGAACTTTGTTTGAAAATTCATTAATTGAATTCTTCTTTGCTTCAGCTCAGGCAATTTACTTATGCATTCACAAACAAAGAAAACTGCACACGTGTCGAAACCAGACAATTTGTTAGAACACAAAAACTAATGTCCAGAGTAGTGGCTGTACATAATTCAAAGTATTACTTATCATCCGCTAATCAAGACAATCACAGTGATACTAACCTCTTTCTCTCGTTCTCTCTCCCCTCTCTCTCTCTCTCTCCCTCTCTCTCTCTCTCTCTCTCTCTCTCTCTCTCTCTCTCTCTCTCTCTCTCTCTCTCTCTCTCTCTCTCTCTCTCTCTCTCTCTCTCTCTCTTTCTGTCTCTCTCTCTCTCTCTCTCTCTCTCTCTCTCTCTCTCTCTCTCCTTCACGATGTCTTAGTCGCATCACTGTATCTCTCTCTTTCTGATTCTATTTTTTCTGTCTCCCCCAGACGCACAATCCCTCGTGCTGACTGTCGCGACATCCTCCTCGTGTCCTATCCCTCGAGTGCTGTCTCTCACAAGCTCTCCTTCGCGCCGTCTCCCTCTTGCCAGCTGATGAATATCTCGCCCCGAGACGTCTACTGTTTACAGTTTACCATAGATGCCACTTGGCCTGCTAAAATCCTGCAGTATACCGTTTTGAGCCAAGATCCTTCAATAGGTTCTGATTTTCAGTGTGTTGTTTTGTATTTCGAGAGAATGACGATTCTGTCATGTTTGTTTTTTTTTAATCTGTCCATTACGTTGTTCCCATTTACCCACAAGTGGGGGATTGAATTGGGAACATGAAGCAGCTGAATTGTAATACTTTACAACTTTTTTTCCCACGTTTCATGAGTTTCAAAGTCCGATTCAATGGGTATTTCACCGCATTTTTGTGTTCCTCTCAGAATTTACTCTGAGTAAATTCACGCAAATAGACGTGTTGGTACAGGAACTGAGAATCTGCAGTTTTGCCGATGCCTGCTCTGTGAGGTAAATGGGATCCGTGAAAGAATAAACAAAGCATACTGAAATCCGTCTGTAGATATAAAATACCACCTCTATTCCCCACAACAATATGAAACTAACGGTTATGCTGAAGAGCAAAACGATGGATTTGCGTCGGTTCTCCATCTCCCGGTGCTTGTCATTCTCTCCACTCTTTTTGTCCCCGCAGCCCCCGGCGGGCTCGACTGACCGTCAGAATCCGCCTGACAGTCAGAATATTGAGCAGCAAAATCAGAAAGAATGGACGACAAGGGACCAAAATGACATGAAACGTGTCAAATGCCGCTCATGAGGGAGAGTTTGTGTAGCTCGGTGTATAAATACAACCCCAGGAAACACCATTAATTATTTCGCTGGCCCCGAATGCAAAGCCCCAGGGGACAGGCTCCAAACAGGCCAGCACACTCACTGTCCCGATAACCACAGCCGCCGTTCTCTCGGTGCAATATTTTGTTTTCAGCTTCTCACAGCAAACAGCCACAAATTAATCGACGGTGAAACCGACAGTCAGCCAGACTGAGGCCACAGTGCTCGCAAAAATCAACCATAGGCCGAGTCTGCACACAGGAGTGATGAAGAGGAACGATGAAGGAAAGTAACTCAGAGTAGTCCACCACTGCAGCGGACTCGAGATAACGACCAGGAGATCGGCCGCCGCCATTCCCATCAGATAGCGAGTGACTCATTTGAACAGACCGCACTTTCCCCAGGACAGGATCACAATCGCCACCACGTTCGCTGGAAGAGAGAGGAACAACAGGTTGAGAAATATTGAGCAGAAGCCAATGCAACAGTTTGAGTGGTTGCTGTAATATTTCCACTCAGAGTTAGTACTGGATGGAGCATTGTCTACCGGTGCCTTACACGTCTCGTCCGGACGCTGATGGCGGGATTCTTCCATTAGACAATCATCAACTTCCATGGCGATCCCTGTCAGCGACAGAACAGGGGAAAGGCGGAACAAAAACAGGAAATGTCGGAAATGATCCAGGCAAAACAGAATATGTGGAAAAACAGTTGAAGTATTTCTCCTCAGAACTGTTCCCAGAGAGACCACTGACACGAGTGTTAACTTGTTTCTCTTTCCATACAAGCAGTTTGGGGCTCAGTGTTTCCAGCATTCCCCGAGTTTGTTTCCTATTCCAGCATTTGTCACCTCAATGATTTTACAACAGAAGTTTGTCTGATTCCAACAGATACAGCGCAGTCTGACACAACCTCACAGACAGACATGACGCCTCCCACCGAATCCATCACAGGGAAGCAGGGGAGAGGAATTCAAACTCGGTGCCGTAGTCAGATGTCTGTAACTGTGTCAGGTGCAGATATGATAGAAAACATTTCTCTGTACTGATAACTTTGAAGCAACACGTCGTTTGTTTTAATTGACTCAGCATCGACTTTATTGTGTTTTATATCGCAGACATTTACTAAAAGTACTCAACAGTTTTGTGTTACAGCACGGAACCCCTCAGATTTGAAGTGGTACTACAGTCGATTATTGCTCCTAAATAGACAATCACTCACAGTCAAATGCAGACAATCAATTGGCATAAGCTCCAGAAGCTGTATAAACACAGTATTTGGAAATGCAGTGCATCTACTACAGACCAAAAACAGAGAGACGTTCATCTCATTACTAGTCACAAACCGCTGGAAGAACGCTGCCTGACCCGCTCATCCCACCGAAATTGGCCGGTTCGCTGAATTCTTGCAGAGGATTTTTTTTTTTTTCAGATCCTAATCCCAGCATCTGTAGTCTCGGTTTTTCCACTCCATTCCTGAAATGCGGAATACCGGGACTAGAATGTGACTGTTTAAACCAGCGGCGGAATCAATCACATGATTGGAATTAAACTTCAAAATAACCCACAGCAGCTTACCGGGAATTCCAAAGGCAGAAGTAAAAGAATAGTAAACTTTTTGAAACCGCCAGATGACTGGAAACACCATTTCAGTGTGAATCTGTGATTTCTGTTGCTCCTGTATTCACAGCTCCGGCATTCTAAGCGGCCCTGATTTATACAGAGGATCTGTCTCCAGAGATACCGTTATGCACCTCACTAACTTTCTGAGTAACAGTTGCCTGAGCAAACACTTTAATTCAATACCATTTTCTGTACTGTAAATATTGGAGCGATTGGAGGCAAATACATCGAAGATCTTTAGCATTACCTCAGCAGTGTCTCTCGTGGAAATTGACTCGTAGATTTACTTTTCAAGACTGAGCTTTGTCACGAAGCAGCTACACTTACAAATTTCATCTATTGTTGGATAATTATTTATCTCTGAACGGAGACCAGCCATACTGACTGATCCCTAACTCTGTCCCTGCAGCTCCCATTTTGAATTGTCCTTCAGTCCTGCAGCATATGCCTGGTGATACACGCACTCACTCAGACAAACAGACAGACACACACACACAGAAAGTCAGAGAGGGAGAGGTGGAGAGAGAGAGGGGGGGAAGAGATAGGGAAGAGAGAGAGAGAGAGAGAGAGAGAGAGAGAGAGAGAGAGAGAGAGAGAGAGAGAGAGAGAGAGAGAGAGAGAGACAGACTGGTAGGCAAACTGACAGATAGGTAGATCAAGCAGGCAGAAAGCCAGTCAGAAACAGATGCATAGATTGCAAGATTCTGATGCTCCTAGTCTCTCGTACAGTGTGTAATAGGTTGGGCTTCATTCTATGTTGCAGTGTGATACTGCACAGGACTGAGAGAAGTGCAGAAGGTTCTAAATCTTGCCAGCTCTATCTTTGCCACTAGCCTACAATGTGCTCAGGTCATCTTTAAGGAGCGGTGACCCAGAAAGACAACGTCCATTATTAAGGACCACCAGCACCCAAGTCATGCCGCTTTCTCACTGTTACCATCAGATAGGAGGTAAAGAAGCCTGCAATTACACGTTCAGCGACCGATGAAAAGCTTCTTCCCGTCTGCCATTTGAACTCTAAGTGGACATTAAATCTCTGGACAATACCTCATTTTTTAATATACAGTAGTTCTGATTTTGCACGTTTCTAAAACATTCGATCTACTTATTCTGTAATGGATTTAAAATGTTTCTATCGTTATTAATTTTATAATCTTTATTATTATTATTGTTTTCTTTTTTTCTCTCTTCTCGATTATTCATTACATTGAACTGCTGTTGCTAAGTTAGCAACTTTCTTGTCGCATACCGGTGGTAATAACACTGCTTCAGATTCTATTTCTGAGAGTGTGGGGTTCATTCTATACATGTTAGTCTCGATACAATGTTAGAGTGGGGATCATTCTGTACCTGTCAGTCTGTGCTTCTCTGTGAGACTGCTGAGTTCATTCTGTATCTGTAAAATCACTCTGTAACGAATTGCTTTCCGATGTTCGTCTGAAATATCCCTTTAACGAGTCTCCACGTTTCCTTGTTGTTGGATTAATTTTGAAGTACCAGTAGCCATCCGACTTAGCTCTACCCTTATTGATTCTGATCACTTCTGTCATATCTCCTCTCATTATATGTCAACTTTGGCCAAGTAGTTTTAATTCTCTCAATCTTTCTGCATAACTCACACCCTGCAGTCCTGCAATGAGAGAAGTCGCCCTTCTTTGATCTCTTTCCACTGCCTTCACGTCCCTCACAAAATATGGAGATCAGAATTGGACACAGTTCTGAAGGCGTGGCCTCACAACTCATGCAACAGCTTAAGAAGAGGTCTCTGGCTCCGAACTCCTCTGAGCGCATTATACAGCCCAACATTATATTAGCCTTCCTAATAGCTTCGGGGAATTGCCTTGATGAAGATTTCCTTGGTAGTTTGAACGGGGCACGACTGCGCAAGCGCGTGAAGGTCGGCCTGTGAGACAGCGGGAGAGTTTAAAAAGCGAGCAAATTAATGGCGCGGGCGACGGAGTAGTGGGAGACAGAGTAGGAAGGCTTTGGTTCGAGACGCTTCGGCGAGAAGAGGCTGAGGATGAACTTTCTCCCAGTGAGGTAAGGCCGATTAAGCTACTTTAATTAATCTAATTAGCTTAGAAGTAGGTAATGGAGGCAGGAGTTAGGGCAACTGAGTGCTCCATTTGCAGTATGTGGGAAGTCAGGGCGAACACCATTGTCCCTGATGATTACACCTGCAAAAGGTGCATCCAGCAGTAGCTCCTGACAAACAGAGTTAGGAACTGGAGCTGGAGCTTGATAAACTTCGGATCATTCGTGAAGCAGAGGCAGAATTAGACAGGAGTTACAGGGAAATATTCACCCCTAAGAGTCAGGAGACAGATAGCTGGGTGACTGTCAAGAGAGGGAAGGGGCTTAGACAGGAAGAGCAGAGCACCCCTGTGGCCGTTCCAATCAATAATAAGTATACCGTTTTGGATACTCTTTGTGGGGAGGACCTACCTGGGACAAGTTCCAGTGGTGGCGTCTCCTGATCTGAGACTTCACCGTCAGCTCAGAAGAGAAGGAGGTAAAAGAGGACAGTAGTAGTGAACACGAGGAAATCTGCAGATGCTGGAAATTCAAGCAACACACATAAAATGCTGATGGATCGGAGCAGGCCAGGCGGCATCTATAGGAAGAAGCCATGCTGACGTTTCGGGCCGAGACCCTTCGTCAGGACTAACTGAAAGAATAGATAATAAGAGATTTGAAAGCAGGAGGGGGAGGGGAAATGTGAAATGATTGGAGAAGACCGTAGGGAGTGGGGTGAAGCTAAGAGCTGCAACGGTGATTGGCAAAAGGGATACAGAGCTGGGGAAGGGAAGGCATCATGGGACGGAAGGCCAAGGGAGAAATAAAGGGGAAGGGGAGCACCAAAGGGAGATGAAGAACAGGCAGACTGATGGGCAGATAGAGAGGAATAAAATGAGGCAGGGAAAAATAAATAAATCAGGGATGGGGTGAAAAAGGGAGGACGGGCATTAACATAAGTTAGAAGTCAATGCTCATGCCATCAGGTTGGAGGCTAACCAGACGGTATATAAGGTGTTGTTCCTCCAACCTCAGTGTGGCTTCATCTTGACAGCAGATCCTGCTTTCTCTGGCGAACTGAGCGTAAGTGTTCAGCGGACCGGTCTCCCAGTCTACGTCGGGCCTCACCAATATATAACGGGCCACAACGGGAGCAGAGGACGCAGTATACCACACCGGCCGACTCACAGGTGAAGTGTCGGCTCACCTGGAAGGGTTGTCTGGGGCCCTGAATGGTGGTGAGGGAGGAAGTGTAAGGGCAGGTGTAGCACTTGTTCTGCTTACAAGGATAAGTGCCAAGAGGGAGATAGGTGGGAAGAGATGGGGGGTACGCATGGACAAGGGAGTCGTGTAGGGAGCAATCCCGCGGAAATCAGAAGTGGGGTGGGGGAGGGAAAGATGTGCTTGGTAATGGGATCCCGTTGGAGTTGGCAGAGGTTACGAGAATTATACGTTGGACCGGGAGGCTGGTGGGGTGTTAGGTGAGGACCAGAGGTACTCTATCCTGAGTGGCGTGGCGGGCAGATGGAGTGAGGGCAGATGTGCGGGAAATGGGAGATATAGGGGATTCAATAGTTAGGGGAAACTATAAGAGGTCTGTGGAAGAGATCGAGAATCCCGGAATGTCTGTTGCCTCATTCGTGCCAGGGTGCACCGAGATGCGGCTCCTCAGAGACCGTGTTAGAGTACTGGAGCTGCAGCTTGATGACCTACAGAGTACTAGGGAAAGTGAAGTGGTGATTGACAGGAGCTACAGAGAGGTAGTCATCCCGAGGTTACATAGGTCAGAAACATAGGAGACTGTCAGGAGAGGGAAGGGAAATACCCGGATAGTGGAGAGCACCACTGTGGCTACCCACTTAAGCAACAAGTATATAGTTTTGGATGCATCAGCAAAGGGAGATGAGGCGGAGATTGCGGTCAGCAAGCGCCTCTCTACATTCCGGACAGGAGTTTCTCTTCTCCCTTTCCTAACACTGTGTGATACAAGAGCGACAGTTGTTGTTACCGCACTCTAGTGTAACCGGATCGGTAAATAAATCCAGACAGGTGGAACAAATTGCCTCCTCGGTGCAGCTCTCGGCCGGTCGTTTCGAAGCCCTGTTAACTCCCAGCACTTCCTGATTCAGAATGCTTTCACTTTTGGGGATATGCTGATCCCCTGCAGTACCGCGATTTTCCACTACACGTGCTGCAGACACAGGCAATTAAAATGATGTTGCTGTCTGTGGGAAGGAATTGTGGCAACTTTATCGCGGAGGGATCAGAAACAGATTAAACAGGTCAGAACAGAAATGAAAAGTTGGCCATTGACTGCCCAAGACTGGCTGCAAAAGGAGGATGATCGGAAATGGGGCTACAAACATATCCCATGAAAACCCAGTGATACAGAAACATCAACGGAATCTCCAGAGGCCTCATCCCTGCGATTGGAAGCAGACTCCCCTGGAAGACGATTGAAGTCATGTGGTGAAAGTAGAGGCTACAGGGCCGATCAATCCTCGACCCTAGACAGGGGACTCTGACGAGCTGCTCTTGGCAGCTTGTGTCCCAGCAGGCATGATGTGCTAAAGAAGAAACAGAACAGAAATGAAGCCAGAGAGAAGAGCCTGGTCCAGTCTGAAGTAGGACTGAAAGGGGCAAGTTCTGAAAAGAGAGACACAAGAGACTGCAGATGCTAGAATCTCGAATAAGAAACATGATGCCAGATAAATTGAGTGGGTCAGGCAGCATCCGTGGAGAGAAATGTACAATCGACTTTCTGAATCGTGATCGTTCATCGTTCAACCCGAAATGTCAATGATCCATTTCCCTCCACAGAAGCTGCCTCACTAGCTGTGTAACTCCAGCAGCTCGTTTTTACTTTTCCCAGGGTATAATGAGAGTCAGGCTGGGGTGTGACACCGTGGTTCAGTAAATATTTAAAACGATTCTTAAATTAGTTCATACCATGCAAGTGGGGAAGTGGAGGATATCGTGCAGTGAATAGACAGATGCAGTGTTGATGACCAACCTATGGCTGCAGGAAAAAGCACAGAACAGGACCTTCAATGTCACAAGTTATTAGATTCAGTCCAGTACATCACGGGGTGGAGCTCTCCAAAACAATGAGCACATTGACATGAAATGCTGCCGTAGCAAAGCAGCATCCATCATCAGAGATGCACACCACCCAGGCCAGGCTCATTGCTCGGTGCTGCAATCAGATGAAAGGTACTGTAGCCACTGGAGTTGCACTACCAGGTTAAGAAACAGCTACTACCCCTCAATTATCAGGCTCTTGAACAAATCGAAGATAACTACAGATCGCCAGTCGAACGCCTTTACCACTTGGCCACCCGCCAGACTGTTTTATTTGTACTCCGATAATAAAATTTACTTTGCACTTCTAGCTTCGGGGAACTCTCTTTGATTCTGAGAACAAACTGAGACTGTCATCTCCAGCTCCCGGCCGCAGCTGGACCTCGGACACACTCACAGCCAATCAGAGGACACTGCTGGGATAAGCATGCTCTCATTGGCAGAGCGTGTCAGTGGGCTTAGCGCTCAGAACGGACCGAACTTTGGGACCGGAAGCCTCTGGACCCGGTGAGAAGTCCGATATCGGGATCGGCACTTCAGGTAAAGTCTGCAACACCGGCTGGGGTCTTAATTCATTCAGGTGGCAGAGCTGAAGAGACTGGCCGAGATTCCGCGAGATGATTCAGCTGCACGGAGGAAAAAAGTGCAAAGTTAACTTCTGCTTCAGAAAATAAACATGAATGGGTGTGGCCATTCGGCCCACTTGCTCCTTTTCTGCCCTTCATTCAAAACATGCCTGATGTTTGACCTCGGCGCCACATTCCCGCAGCGGTTCCGGCACCGTTGTGGCTCAAAATATGCCTTTTGAATTTGGAAACCTTGTGGAGAGAATTCCAAAGATTCACTGCACTCTGGTTGAGGAAATTTCTTCTCATCTTCGTCCTGTGAGACTGTGTATGTCTCAGTCAGAACACCTCTTATTTCTCTAATTCTGAGACAGGCCCAGTCAGTGTAATATCTCCAAGGACACAACCATCCCCACCCCATCAGTGAATCTGGGAAACCTTCTCTTCATTTCCTTCATCCTGAAGGCTGATTCGGGGAGGGGAGATCAGACCTGTGCACAGTGTTCCATGTGTACTCTCACCAGGACTTCATTTACTGTATCGTTAGCATCAATGACAGTATGAATTGCTTCCGACAGTCTGAACAGGTGTAGCATCTCACTATGGTGTGAACTTGCTGATGTATCTTCCTTTCCCACACAGAGAGTAGGTGAATGGCCACGCTCCACTGTGAATTCACTGGCGTTTCTGGGGGTAGGCAATGAGTGAATCCTTTCCCACACAGAGAGAAGGAGAATTATATCTCACTGCGATCAATTCTCTGGCAATTCAAAAAGCTGAATAAGATGATGAGGGCCAGAGGATTTTTCCCAAGGCTGAAATGGCACACATGAGGGGGCACTGGAAGTAGGTTTAAGTGGGATGTCAGAGGTAGGTTTCACACACAGAAAGTGGTGGGTGTGTGGAATACACTGCAAAGGTGGGAGAGGTGGACACAATAGGGTATTTTAAGAGTTTTTCAGATAGATACATGTAGCTAGGAATAGTAGAGGCTATGTGGTAGGGAAATTCTAGGCAGTTTCTCAGGGGCGTGTAACGTACTGTAGATTTATATGTTTATATTTGAACTCCTCATCTTCTAACAAGGCAAGGATCCGGCATCCGTATTGACCATAAAATTATCTGATTGTATTCCTGTCTGCATGAGAAGGGGCTATTTCTGTCTTCAATCAACCCGACTTCGCTCAATTTGTCCTGTCCTTTGGTATTGTTTCAAATTCTAGTCTACAAAGAGCACTTTTTACTACATGTATGATCCTGGAGAGTTTCTAATTCCTTGGATTCCCTCCCCCCAGCTCATTGACAGTGATGAACCCATTGATGCAATGACATGAAAGTAGTTATTCTCATTGCAGTGTGGCATTTCTGTGATGTACAAGCCATAAGTCACTTGGCATCGAGGACAAAGCTGTTTTACATCGTTATTTACCCAGAAAGAACTAAAGCTGACGGATGGATTTTTTTCCCATACAGCACTAATTTACATTTTTACTGACTCGAAGTTAGAATCTTCATCCGAGATTAACCGGGAATATTTTTTTGTTCAGATTTACTTATCCTCGGATTTACATAGCTGGAACTCGGCAGTGTTTGGGAGATACATTCGCATTCATTTCTCCCGACTGTACGGAGAAAACGCTGGTAGAGTCACCCATGTCTGCCTCTTTACCCAGAAGGCCCCATGATCGAGAAACCTATCTGTCAGCCACCGAAAGTTCCAGTGATGCACATGCGCCGCAAAAATGGCGGCGTCTCCTGCGCTCAGCAGCCGAAAGTCCCGCGGGGCTGAGAAAGAAGGAACAGAGCGGGGCTATCCCGGGGTACAGGACCAGTGCGGCGGTAGTTGACAGTAATAGCTCTTCAATCGCGTTTCAGACGCCGGAAATTAATTCCCACCCGGAGACTCCTCCTACCTGCGATCGAAACTTGTGGGCGCCCTCGGCTACTGAGAGCATGCGTGTTAGTTGTGAATAACTCCACCTCTGTGCATGTGCATATGAGCAAACAGGTGAAATATGCAGATGTGTAAATCCAAAGCAACACACATAAAATGCTGGAGTAACGTCGCGGGGTGGGGGGGGGGGGCAGACAGCAACTGTGGAGAGCAGTGAACAGTCGGCGTTTCAGACCGAGACCCTTCTTCAGGACTGGAAAGGAAGGGAGGGAGTAAGAATGTGAGGGGAGGTGAGATAATAGCGTGAACAGAAACATAGGCAGGACACAAAAATGCTGTTGGAACGCAGCAGGCCAGGCAGCATTCATAGGAAGAAGCACTGTCGACGTTTCGAGCAGAGTCCCTTAGTCAGGGCTAACCAGTTCTTTGTGGGTCTCCAGTACCAGTCACCATCACTTACGGCAGAGAACGACCCGGCAGTGCAAACTGGGGTCTATCTGTCAGAAAGGCAATAAACAAGGAGTTAGCTTGTCTACATCCTTTGCAGGGTCTTTCTCTGAAGATGTGGCTAGATTGTGCTGAAGGCACCAGCGAAATCAAAAAAGTGATTTTCACAATGCCACGAGCGTCATCCTGGTGGGCGTGAGCTTGTTGCAACAGGCAGATGATCGTATCAGCCACACCGTCATGAGGTTGGTAAGCAAACTGTAGAGTGTCCAAGGTAATTCAGGACAATCTTGTCCAGCACCTTCATCACACGAGATGTGAGGCCAATTGGTCTGTCGTCATTCAGTTCAGATGGAGTCGCCTTATTGAGCTAAGGATCCACGTATGAAGTCTTGCACAGCACTGGTATCTTTTCCTGACCCAGTCCCAGATTATAAAGGTGTGACAAAATAACAGAGAGCGGGCTGATACAGGCCTTCAGAACCCAAGTGTGATACCGACAGTGTCAGCAGATGTAGTCTACCCGACTGTCTCCTACCCTGATCTGCAGTCACTGTCAGACGGGACACTACAAGCCACTCACACTGTAAGATGGCGATGTGCTAGTGGCAACTTTTTTTTTTGCTGCAGCTCCTAAGTTCCACAGTATGCCATATTATTTTATTTAATTTTCAGGCCTTTTTGTGCCATTCTGGATTATTGTGCTCCAGGACCATTTGTGATGACGATCGTGTGAGTGGATATCGCCCGTGGATACTTGAATTGTATCCAGTTAAAAGAAGATGTATTCCTCTTCTGACCAGTGTTGAGCTTTGCGATAACAGTCTGATATCAAAGGTCGCTATTAAGACTAAATCTGTTGCAGCTGTCTTTCATCCATTGACGACCATTGCAGAATTTTGGCAACGCGGAAATAGGAAAATGACTTCTGCCTGGGAATGTCAAACACAATGGCGCCTCAGTTCCGCTGTGTCTGTCAGTTCACAGTGTTACAAATCGGCAAAAATGAATATATCAATGAGACAGGTTTCTTGAATAACAGATAAAACATTTACAAAACACTGTAAAAAAACCCAAAAGTAAATAAACGATTAATTTAACCGGAAGTCAGCTGCGATACGGCAGCTCAAACAGTTCTTAAAGCGATAATGCGAAAACAGTTCTCAGAAGTAGTGATTTACAGTCAGTTAAAGGAAAGGCTTTCCTTGAGAGAATAAATTCTCTTTCGTGGCGTTACTGCTGAAGTATGTTATTCCCCGGCGGATTTATGATCGAAGAAAATAAACAGCTTAAAGGCACTTACCTTTCTTTGACGAAACTTTGTATCCAACCCTCTACTATTCTGGCAGAGCAGGAGTTAACATGGACGCAGGTTACTAATTCATCGTGCGAAGATTAAACAAAGGTCAAATCTGTTTCACCATCGACATTAATATTCCCAATCCTTCGGGATTTCTGAACTACTTTAAAATCTTCACTCTCCACGGACTGGAATGTCAGTATTAGAGCGAAACTGCCTGCAATAACCTTTGAGACTTAAAACAGAAAGTAAAACTCCACCTTTAAACGAAACTGCGTCATAATATCAGAATACGCAGCAACGTGGAGTCAGTGGCGAATTCAACCACAGCTGCTCACGTCACAGGATGGAGTTCTCCTTATATACCCTGTTAAAAAAATCACATGATCTTTCATTAGCGTGAAAATGACGTCAATCTCCCATCACAAGACCATTGCCTCATGTGCAGCATATCCTCAATTACATCACGGTCACGTGACAGGTACAAGATACACACGGGTACGTAACAACAGGCACTTAAATGCCTCCCGTCCTCAAATGAGGAGGAATAGATGCTGGAGAAGACAGCACACCAGCTGTGGCAAGGAGAACACGAATATGCGTACACATCCGTGATCTGACCTGTTGAACGACGAACAGTTGGTAGTGGTGGGATTTCATTCACATTCTCTCATTTTGGAAGTGATTCACAAGGTCATTGTAGCTGCAGATACACCAGCAAATTCACAGTGGGGAGAGGCCGTTCACCTGCTCTGTGTGCGGGAAATGATTCATTCAGTTTCCTGAGCAACTGAAGCACCAGACAGTTCACGTAGCTGAAGCAGCTGTAAATTTGTTTGGAGTGTAAGAAGAGTTTCATTCAGTTAATCCACCTGGAGAGGCTCCAGCGAGTTCGCAATAAGTGGACTGTACACTTCTGTTCTGAGTGAGCACAGATTTACTCAGCCATCCCACCTGCTGAAACTCCAGCAACTTCACATCAGGGAGGAAGTTCAAGTCAGCTGCCTGTTAAATGTTTAAACATGACGGTGAAGGCATGGGGTAGGGAATGGGACCAATTCCACAAGGGGATGGTTGGGTGAGTCTGGGACTTTTGGATTGCCCCAATTCCACCCTCCTCATTCCCCTTCCCCTTAACACTCAATCTCATGTGTTTATGAGTGTGAGACAGAGAGACCTTCCTGCCCACTCACCCTCCAACTCTCCAGCAACTCTCTCACACTCTATGCACACTGCAATCCCCGTGGGCTCAAATGATCCAAAAATGTTATGCCCTCCCTCCTGCACCAAGTCCGTAGCCACGTGTGAAACAGTTTATACTTCCTATTCCTGGCACATGGGACAGATGGCAGTCCTGAGATCACAGTCCTGTATGAGCTGTCGTCAATGATATATTAACGATTTCGTCCTCTGACCAGAAGAAGCAGACGGGGAGCTCCCAGGGTTCAGAGTAGGCACTAAGACTGCCTTATTCCATCAGAAAGGAAGATGCCCTAACTTCCAAATACGATTAAAACATATATTGTATACTTTGTGAGGCATATGACTCATCATACAACGACGTACACAATTCTTTCCTGCCGAAATCTGACCTGCATTAAGAATAGCTTTCTTACATTTACAGAAGGAAAATTCTACATCAGTGATACTACCATTGCTGCAGCTGACTTCCAACACATTAGGAAAGTCATTTAGAACGCCCACATCTGCCGACACCTGAAAATACGTGCCCACCCGCAAATCCATGCGCACCCTCAAACCTGTGTGCGTCTTTCTAATCCGCGTGCACCCCAGATATGCACACACCCCAACCCGAGCGCACAATCAAAACCGTCTGCACCCGTAAGTCAAACTTCACCACCAAATGGGAGGGCAATCCGCAAATCCAATGCTAATCCCTAATCCCACAAATTTGCGTAAAACGCAACACAGCTTCTGTAGCAGAACAATCAACCCATTGATTGCTGGCTACTTGTCTATTTGAATGGACCAAGGGACACCAATATGTTAATCCAATGCATTGTATATGCAATTATATTGGCTCACCTTCCAACAGTAAATCCTACTGACTGCCAGAATGGCCATCTTAAAGACTCAATTAAGCCGAACAGGAATCTGATCAAATTAAAGTTTTACCCACCAACCTTAAGCCTAAAATGACTGCAACTAATTCTGATATACAAACTTGAAAATGTTTAGTGCATCGTTTCTTTATCGTTCTCTGCAACTCATGCACAAGAACAGCCTCACCAACGTTCCCAGTAAAATCATTTTCTGAAACATCTGTAAAAATGGCGAACATAAATACTGATGACCCCACAGACTCTTAGTTATAACAGAATCGGAATTTATTTCAACTAAAGTTATTGGGGGAAAAAACACAAAATAACAGGGTGGCGTTACCGTGAAAGCTACAGTGGAACATATTGCAAAATCCAGCAAACCCATATCCCAAGCGTGAGAAGAACACAGTCGCCTAATACTAAAACCATTCTTCCTGTGATGTTTCCACACATTTTACAGGATGATAATTTCTTTGCTCCTTCGAGTCAGTCCAGTACGTTCACATCAACTTGAGTCACAAAATTGTCCTATTTCAGCCAGTAAATTCGAAACTTGGCACCAACTTATTGCACCACAATACAACTTTAAAAGTTGTAAGAGTAACACATCTAAACAAGTTGAATATGAAGCGGATCCATACGCCATACAGCCATTATCGTGAGCAGCTCTAATGCAAGTAATATAATTGCTCAACAAAGATTTTCATGTTGCACCACAAAAATACCCAGACGGTCAACTGAGTGTGTGTGTGTGTGTGTGTGTGTGTGTGTGTGTGTGTGTGTGTGTGTGTGTGTGTGTGTGTGTGTGTGTGTGTATCTGACTTGTAATGTGTCTATGTGTGTCTGTGACATTCGGCTCTTCGAGCCTGCACCGCCATTCAGAATGATCATGGCTATTCACCCAACTCAAAACCCTATACCTGTTTTCTCTCCATACTCCATGATCCCTTCAGTCACAAGGACCATATCTAACTTTCTCTTAATTATAGCCAATGAACCGGTGTCAACTGTTTCCTGTAGCAGAGAATTCCACAGATTCACCACTCTCTGTGTGAAGAAATTTTTACTCATCTCGGTTCTAAGAGGTCCTTTATCCTTAACCTGTGACCCAACATCGGAAACAATCTTCCTGCATCTAGCCTGTCCAATCCCTGTAGAATTTTATACGTTTCAATAAGATCCCTCCTCAGTTTTTTTTTTAATTCTAGTGAGTATAAGCCACGTCGATCCAATCTTTCTTCATATGAAAGTCTTGCAATCCCATGAACAAATCTGGTGAAACTTCTCTGTACTCCCTCTATGGCAAGAATGTCTTTCCTCAGATTAGGGACCCAAAGCTGCACGCAATATTCTAGATGCGGTCTCACCAAGGCCTTGTACAACTGCAGTAGAAGCTCCCTGCTCCTGTATTCAAATCCTTTTGCTATGAATGCCAACATACTATTTGCCTTTTTCACCGCCTGCTGTAACTGCATGCCCACCTTCAATGACTGGTGTACAATGACACCCAGGTCTCACTGCATCTCCCGTTTTCCTAATCGGCCACCGTACAGATAATAATCTGTTTCCCGGTTCTTGCAACCAAAGTGGATAACCTCACATTTATCCACATTAAATTGCAACTGCCATGAATTTGCCCGCTCAACTAACCTATCCAAGTCACCCTGCCTCTTAGCATCCTCCTCAGAGCTAACACCGCCGCCTAGCTTCGTGTCATCCGCAAACTTGGAGATGCTGCATTTAAGTCCCTCGTCTAAATCATTAATATATAATATCAACAACTGGGATCCCGGTACTGAGCCTTGCAGTACCCAACTAGTCACTGCTTCTCCGAAAACTTGGCTTCTCTGAAAGATACCATTCAGGATTTCAGGGGGATGTGAATAACCTGGTTCGGGGAGCTCTTTGGTATGACACTATTTGTAAGAGATTCAGCAATATCATGGACTAAATTGTGAAGCAGGGAGAATTCGGAGAGTCTCTGTTAAATACATTTGAAGAGATTGAAGGGGAAGGGACGAGTGAACCAAGGAGGAACATTTGAAGTAGGAACTGTTCTGTACTTCTCCAGTTTAGAGGACGGGCAATCTACTGAACAATGAAGGCACAAAGAATATAACGAAATCTGGGACGGCAGATGTGAGAGTGGCGGTGTATGTGTGGTTTGTGTGTGTGTGTGTGTGAGAGAGAGAGAGAGAGAGAGAGAGAGAGAGAGAGAGAGAGAGAGAGAGAGAGAGTATCTGTTGTTAAGCATCTGCATTTTTGCTTGTTTCTCTCTCTGCGTGAGTTTTTTTTATCTGTGTTGGTCTGTCTTCTCTCTCTCTCTCTTTCTCTCTCTCTCTCTCTCTCTCTCTCTCTCTCTCTCTCTCTCTCTCTCTCTCTCTCTCTCTCTCTCTCTCTCTCTCTCTCTCTCTCTCTCTCTCTCTCTCTCTCTCTCTCTGTATTAGTGTGTATGAGTCTGTTTCCGAGTCTGTATTTGGGTGGACCCATTGTCTCTGCCTACTACTGCCCGAGTTAAATCGTGTCTGTGTATCGCAAAATTATTTTATCACCCCTGGTTCAGTCACTGCCCATCTACACCCACCACACCTCACATGCTCTCAATCTCTTCAGCAGCTTTAAAATCCGTGGCCCCAATCGCCTCATTTTGAACATGGATGCCCACCGCCTACATCAAGAATGCCTTAAAACACTCTTCTTCTCGACAGGAGACGCAACCAATTCCCTTTCATCGGCACATAATTTGTCCCATAACTGAACCTCGGCCACAGCCATCAATACACATCCCATCTATGTACTGGACCAAACTTCTCTTCAGTGCAATCAACCCCACATCGAACTTTCCTTTGACAGCTGGTTCCACAAAGGCTCCCCTTAAGTATGTCCTCTTTCATTCTTAATTCATCACCTCCACTTTCAGTCTCACAGAATTTCCGTGGAATAGGCCTGCCTCCATTTACACCGCCTAGATCACTTATAAATGTGCATATCTGTCTGAAGTCTCCCATCATTTCCCTATTCTCCAAGGAATGAAGTCCTAACCTGTTTAACCTCTCCCTACAACTCAGTTGCTCAATTCCCAGCAACGTTCCTGTAAATTCTCTCTGCACTCCTTCAATTATATTAACATTTTCCCTGTAGCTTCACGAATGAAGCCTCGCCAACATCCTATGTAGTTTTAACATACCGTACCATCTCACGTCACGTACGCAATACTTTGATTTATGAATGCCAATGTGCCAAAAGCTCTCGTTGCGACCTTATCTATCTGTGAATTCACATTCAGGTCATTATGAATCTGTACTCCCAAATACCTCTCTTCTACTGCATTCCCCAGTGCCCAACTGATCACCTGATTTGTCCACGCAAAGTGTAACATCTCACACTAGTCTGCATGAATATTATTCTGTAATATTTCAGCCCATTTTTCTATCTGGTCCAAATCTCCTGGCAAACGTTGATCGCTTTTCTGATTCTCTACAATACAAAGGACCTAGAACACGACAGCACAGTACAGACCCGTTGTGCCGTATGTGTAAATTGTACAATTTTGATATTCATCACAACCAGGATCTGCTGATACCCCCAATCTGCGCGCGTCTGCAAATACGTGCAAAACCATCACATTTTCCTTGAACCTATCCACTCTCACCTTCAATGCATGCCCTCTGTTATTACTAATTCAACCCTGGGAAACGTATGCATTTAGCCCACTCTGTCTATGCCTCGTAATCTTATAAACCTCCATCAAATATCCCCTTAGATTCCAACGCTCCAGAAGAATTTTCTGGACTCTCGTGATGGTACATGTCCTCTGCAACTGGCAGAATCCTGGAAATTCTTTTCTGCACCCTCTCCAAAACCTCATCGTAATTCTTATAGCGATCGGAACTTATGCAATACTCAAGATGTGACATAGCCAGAGTTTATCCAGGTGCAGCGTAGTCTCCTGACTTCTGAACTCATTTTCTACTCTAATAAAAGCAAGAATTCCATAGGTCTTCGTAACCACCACATCGACCTGCATAGCCACTTTCAGGGAGATACTGCTTTGGATCCCAAGATCTCTCTGCATAACAACACTGTTAAGGACTTTGCCTTTAACAATGTACTATCTCCTTGCACTTATCGTAGTTAACAGCACCTGCTATTTCTCAACCCTTATCTGCAACTAATATATTTCATGCTGTATGTGTTTCCAGTTTTTACACTACCCAAAGCTCCTCAGATCTTGCTATCATCGGCAAATTGTATCTTTATTCAGGTCACTTATAAGCATCACAAGCAGCAGAGCACTCAGCACAGATCCATACGGGACACCTCAAATTACTGGCTTCCGGTTCCAATAAGTCCCTTCAATCACTACACTCTGTCTTCTGTGAGCAAGCCTATAATTTTATTCAGAGACTTGTGAATGCCTGGTATGGTGGTAGAAGTAAGCACCCGAGATGTTCTGAAGAGAAGCGTTGGAAAGGCACGTAGATGTCAGGAAGTTGAGGGATATGAGCATGGTGCAGGTAGGAGGGATTAGTATTTGGTTGTTTGATTTGCTTCTGAGCTGGCTTGGCACAACATTGTGGGCCGAAAGGCCTTTTCCTGTACTGTACTCTTCTATGCTTCATGTGTCGAGTAAAGCATTTGTCTGTTCCCAGCCCCTCACCACAGAGGAATAAATATGTAGTGCTTATGCGGGTAAAGGGAAAGTTATCACTCTTGTGTTTTTTGATTTCGTCTCTCGGTATTCAGTCTGAGTCAACCCTGCCAGTTTGCTCTGGTCCACGGTTAAACTCTGCCTTATTGGGATCTTCCTCGCCCTTGCACAAATTTATTATGTTATGAATATGCTGAAGTGAACGGATTACTACTTGTGATTGAAGTGGGGGCTGATGTTTGGACTGTAGGGAATGATTGTCGAGGTGTGAGTTAAGGTTTATGCTGGTGTGCAGGAGGGGAGTAGTTGTTATTTATGGGTAGGATTGGGAGTTGGAGATGCAGTCCTCTACATAGGCAGAGAGTGGTGTGGATGAGACCTGGTGTTAAGTGAGGCTGTGACCGGGGTTAGTCGGACTGCAGTCAGGATATTTGTGTTGTGGGCCATTGGATGTTAGGAATAGCGTTAATGATACGGTTGGGAATGTACATGTGAGGCTGGAGGAAACAGGGTTGTGGTGTTTACGGTGAGGCAGAATGTGGGATTCTGTCAGACAGGGTTGTGAAACAATTTTATCTGGCCCACACCTTTCATTAAACTAGTCTTTCATCATTTGGCTTAATTAACCTGTTGTGCTTTGGAACGCGTAATCAGTAATGTAAACTGTAGTCTTAGGGTAATTCAGGACTTTAATCACTAGACACGCTCACCAGTGTAAACCAGCAGGGTTGGTCAGGCCAGGCTTGTAATATCAACAAGGATTTTGCCTGGATTGGGGAGCATGCCTTCTGCGAATAGCTTGAGTGAACTCGGCCTTTTCTCCTTGGAGCGACGGAGGATGAGAGGTGATCTGATAAAGATGTATAAAATGATGAGAGGCATTGATCGTGTGGATAGTCAGATGCTTTTTCCCAGGGCTGAAATATTTGTCACAAGAGGACACAGGTTTAAGGTGCTGGGGAGAAGGTACAGAGGGGATGTCAGGGGTAAGTTTTTCACTCAGAGAGTGATGAGTGCGTGGAATGGGCGAACTCTTAATTTGATTTTATTTTAACAATTTCGGTAGTAAAATGCTTTGAGGCCTAGTTATACTTCATCTCAAAGTGAGATGTCACTTCCTCATTTAAAACTTACAGTGACCTTTATTTTCATCTGAGTGTGTGGGAACGCCTGCTTTAAATTAACGGGGTTTACTGGAAATTCAAATTCACTCCATCCTGTAAATTCGAGCTCAGTGATTACTTGTCTTCTCTGGTTCCAGCTCAAATAAATGGATTCCTCTCGCCTTCTTGCCTTCTCGGCTTTTTCACAGACATTTCGTGAACCGAGAAAATGAAAAACATGTCACTGCTTGGCTCGGCTGTGATGATGCGGGCAGTGGGAAAATCATCCCTCCTGTGCTTCTTGATGTCTTTATTCGAGATACAGTATCACGCATCCCTGCCACGTTGCTCTGGACCATGCATTACCGGTAGTTCAGATTAGGATTTAGAGATCATAGGACCATAAGATATTGAAATGGAAATAGGCTATTCGGCCCATCGAGTCGGCTCCCCCATTCAATTAAAGGGTGATGCATTTCTTCCAGTTATCCCCACTCCCCTGCCTTCTCCACATAACCTTTGATGCCCGAGCTAATATAAACCTATCTATCTCTGCATTAAATACACCCAATTACTTTCCGCTAGTGGCAATAAATTCCACAGATTTACCATCCCCTGGCTAAAGTATTTTCCCCTCATCGCCATTATAAATGGACGTCCTACAATCCTGAAGATGTGCTGTTTTGTGCTTGACTCCCCTACCATGAGAAATAACGTTGTCATATCTAAACTGTTCAGGCCTTTTAAAACTTGGAATGCTTCTATGAAATATATCCCTATTCTGCTGAACTCCAGCGAATCCAGGCCCAAGACTGTCCCACGTTCCTCATACGGTAACCAGTTCATACCTGGAATCATTCTCGGGAATCTTCTATAAATCCTCGCCAATGTCAGTATATCACTTTTAAAATAAGGAGCCCAAATCTGCAAACAATACACCAAGTGTGGTCTGAGGAATGCCTTGTTCAGCATCGACAACGCATCCCTGCTCTGATGCTCTGCACCTCTAGAAATGAATATCAACATTGCATTTGCTTTCTTTAGACAGACTCAACCTGGAGGTTAACTTTTAGGGTATCCTGCACAAGGACTCCCAAGTCCCTTGGAATCACTGGATTTTGAATTCCCTGTCCATTTAAATAATAGTCTGTCCTTTATTTCTTTCATCACCGTGAATGACCATACATTTTCCACATTGGGTTTCGTTTGTAACTTCTTTGCCCTTCCTCTAGTCTACACTATCCGCAACACCAACAAGATATGAGTCATCTGCATACCTACTAACCCACCCTTCTACCCCCCACGTCCAGGACGTTAATAAAAATCACGAGAAGTTGATGTCCCATAACCAAACCTTGTTGCACCCCACTAGTCACAACCCTCCAATCTGAATGTACTTCCTCCACCAAGACCCTCTGCCTTCTGCAGGCAAGCCAATTCTGAATCCACCTGGCCAAACTTCCCTGGATCCCATGCCTTCTGATTTTCTGAATAAGCCTATCAGGTGCAACCTTATCAAAAGCCTTACTAAAATCGATGTCGATTACATCCACCGCATTACCCTCATCTAAATGCCTGGTCACCTCCTCAAAGAACACTAACAGGCTTTTGAGACACGATCTGCGCTGCAAAACGTCATGCTGACTGACTCTGATCAGACCATGATTCTCTAAATGCCCATAGATCCTATCTCTAAGAATCTTATCCAACAGCTTTCCCACCGCAGACGTAAGGCTCACTGGTTTATAATTATCCGGACAATCAGTACTAGCTTGTTTGTACAAGGGGAAAGCATTCGTCTTCCTTGAATCCTCCGGCACCATTCCCGTGGACAACAACGACAGAAAGATCCTAGGCAGAGGCTCAGCAATCTCTTCCCTGGACTCGTGGAGCAGTCTGGGGAATATTCCTTCAGGCCCCGGGAACTTATCCGTCCTAATGTATTTTAACAACTCCAACCCCTCTTCTCCCTTAATATCAACATGCTTGAGAACATCAACCTCACTTATAATGTCCTCACCGTCATCAAGTTCCCTCTCATTGGTGAATACCACAGAGAAGTATTCATTGAGTACCTCGCTCACTTCCACAGCCTCCAGGCACAACTTCCCACCTTAACCTCTAATCAGTCCTCCCTACACTCCTGTCGACATTTCGTTCTTCACATAATTGAATGACATGCTTGAAGTACTGAAAATATCTGTAAGAACTAAAAGAAGGATTGAGCCTTCTCGAGCAGACAAGACGGCGGATAGTCCAAGACCTCTGAAGACATGTGAAGAGCAAAATCATTGCAAGGGACAGAATGTTGCTCTTGACAAAGAGAATGACAGTCTATGGATGGGACTAAAAGAGACAGGGAAGGGGTAGGAGTGCTTTGCGTCTCTACTTGCTTAGTAAGTAGGCACATATACAAAAGAAATGTGGCAAGGGAATTCAGATCATGGACCTCGGATCATGGCGAAAGAGGGTTTTTTTGCCGACTTTTGGCAATTTAAGGCGGATGAATAAGCAGGTCCTGACAGAGTGTCCCCTCGATTCTTGTAACTTGCCATTGCAGAGATTACAAAGGCCTTGGTGGGGGTATTTCCAATGTCCTTAGCTACCGGTAAAGTGCTGAAGGTTAGCTTCCTTTGTTCAAGAAATACTGAAAGAATATGTCGGGAAATTAGAGGCAGATGATCTTGACTACAGTTGTGGAAAAGTTGTCGGAATGAATTCTGAGGACAGGATATGTAAGTATTCTGATTTCAATGATATTTGGGTCAACTGCATTTGCAGACAGCGGGATTCTGAGAACAGTAGACAGTGAAGTAATTTATCAGAATTTGTAACCTGAGTGAAGCAGATGGAAAAATGGGCTGACAAATAGCAGCACCACACAAAATCAGCAGGCTCGGGATGATCTATGGAAAATATGTTTCTTTCCGGACTAGCAAGATTGCGGAAAAAAAGCAAATGAGTCGTATTGTTAAAACGTTGGGTGGGTGGATCAAACACATGGTAATAGGTTAAATCGGGAAGGGGAGCAGTGATGTGAAGAGCTGAGAAGTTGATTGGTCTAAGAGATAGGGGCACGGTAATAGGGAGTATAATAGGATTGGACAGAATGCCATGGAAGAAAGGAAAGGGGCGAAGAGGAGTAGTAGGTGGAACTGATAGACAGGAAAGCAGTTAAGGTAAGAGTGGGGAGTGCTGAACGAAGGGGATGGCATTATCCGGGAGATCGAGAAATCGATATTCATGCCATTAGTTTGTAGGCTACCAAGACAGAATATAAGGTATTATTCCTTCAAACTGAGCGTGACCTCATCGTGACAGTAGAGAAGGCCATGGATTGATATATCGGAATGGTAAAAGGAAGTGGAATAAAATTGGTGGTCACTGGCAGATCCCTATTCTTCTGGCGTACCGAGCAGAGGTGCTCGGTACTGCGGTCTCCCAATCTACGTCGGGTCTCACCGATATACAGGAAGGCACACCAGGTGCACTGGACACAGTATATGACCGCCACAGACTCACAAGTGAATTGTCCCCTCACCTGGAAGGACTGTTTTGGGCCCTGTATGTTTGGGGAGCAGGATTTGTAGAGGTAAATGTAGCACTTGTTCTGCCTGCAATACACTCTAGGGTTCTATAACCTCCTCCAGGCTAATTCATATGTCGTCCAAGACATCACCACTCCTTTCCAGAATTTAGCTCACTTCCATCTGCTTTTACGCAGTAAAAAATGAATAGACAAATTCCTTTGAAATCCTTCGATTTCCCTTCTTTCCGCATACTGGTAGCCATGATGATCTTTCACAACACCTGCTTTCTTCTCTGACCTTTCTTGAACTCTTCATGTACCTCTAGAATCACTTGGGCTATTGTCTCATCTTGCCTTCCAGAGCCTTCTCATCTCCAACCTTTACCTTCTTAACTTCAATAACTCGTCTACATGAGTAGCTATGAAGAGAATATCGATTTTAAAACTTCCCAGATACAGTGTGTCACTCCCTCTTTCACGTAAGCAGCCTAGGTATATCTCACTAACAAGGGATCCTGAAACCTGTCAGCCTTGTTCATCACCTGAATAGGAACATGCATGTCATGAACTCCCGACATCATACTTTTAAAGATACATTATTCCTGAAGGAATCAATCGTTGCAGGATCCCGCTTCATGGCTCCAAACGTTGCTCTAGTCTTGTTCAGAAACTTATCCTGTTCACAGATCACCTTCTTCTCCATAATCATTTAAAAACTAGCATAATTCAGTTCATTGGAGCCAAACTGCTCACCGACAGAAACGTCTGCTATTTGCCCAAACTCATTTTTCAGGAGGAGATACAGTGTTAAACCGTCCCAAGCAGTAAATTATAAATCTTACTGGAGGAAGATTTCTTGGGCACATTGCACGAATTCAATTCCATTAATTTTACTCTATAGTAGACTCAGTCAATATTAAGGTAATTGAAATCTCGCAGTAATTCAACTTATATTTAGAAAACGTTGCAGTCTCTCTGCAAATCTGCGATTCTCATTACTCTGGCTGCTATGGTTTCTATAATATCGTCTTGTTGTGTGTAAATGGTATCAATATTGCGTCACGCAGTGATTCAGCCGAGAATGATGTCCTCTATATTGATCAATATTATGTCTGTGAACTTAATTCCCTGCACGAATAAACACACCGTAAGCAACTTAACACTTTATACTTGGCTTCAGTTTAATTTCTCGAACTCAGCCAGCGAGAGGTATGGAGCTGCAAAACAGACGGACAGCTTTCCTCTCCTTCTGGGGACACGTACGAGGCCTCTAACTTAGTTGGTACAGCATTGGTCTTTATACCATACAAAGAGTTGTTAATCATTACAAAACATGTGCAAATAGAAGGAAGCAGTCTTTTCTGTGTTTTGACAGGTATGCAGAAGTCAGCTGTCTTTGTCAATCAGGCAGTCACGCGGGGCGGGTAGTACACAAATCAGTCAGGCATGCACGCTGGTGGGTATTACACAAGTCATGCTGACAAAGTGTAAAGTTCTAAAAATCATTCCCTACTTCCCCAACACCCTTAAAACTTCATCATTCCCTCCTTTTATCATTATATGATAACCTTTCACAAACTATTTTTGCTTCTGCAACATGATACAAAACATGGGCAAAAGCACCGTAGGATTCAAACAATAATCAAAATTAATACAAACAGACTTCCGAAATGCAAAAACAGCCCTCAGAAGTCTCCGAATATATGAAAGGGCCAGAGTTATCCTCCTGCCTTACTAATCCCAATACTGTGTAGCTTACTGACAACATCCTGGGTTTTCTGAATCTCTTGTGTTTAGATAGATCAGTAATATTTGAGGATTCGTCCGCATTCTTTTCCCATAATAGCACAGGTCCCTCATTTTACTGCCAGAATAATATCAAGGTCCATCGGGTTCTGTAGAACTGTTTGCCGGATTGCAATCATTTCGCTGGATATTTCAGTCACTTGCGCTTGAGTATCTGTTAGTGCCCCGGCCGTACTGTTGGCTAACACCTCTAGGGCCGCTAATAAGGTAACTATCTCCCTGAAATTTTTGGCTGCCCCATAGGAGGGGAATGTGATCATCTAAAATCTCTCAGATTCCGTTGTACCCCTTCGTTGCCTATTTCAATGTGGGTGTTTCTTAGGATAGTCCATACATCTCAAATGGGTCAACAGACAACAGCACCCACTCCACCCCTTGTCCTTTTTCCGAGCTCCTATCCCGCTAGGATACGGCTGCTCCCTTGGTAACCATGGGCAGGCTCGATTTCTACATACCCAATGGGCTCCATTGACATATCGCGGCGGATTGCAGGTATCTGCCTACGGGATACAGGAACTGCTTCCTCACTGGTATGAGGGACTAGAATGATCATTACAACAACTTCTGGTATTGATCGGTCCAGTAGAAGGAACTATACCAATCCTGGGCCACAATATCGACGGATCGTGGAGAGGGGATCAAAGGTACCACTCATTAAAGCAGCAGGGAGAAAAGCTAGTCCGTTAATGGGTTTCCGTACAATTCACTGTACTCCCATTCCTCCTTTCGTAGAACCGAGTAAGGGATGTTCTTTCATCCTAGGTGGGGGGGGGGGCACTGACATAGGCATAATAGTTTTATCGTGCTGTGGGATTTCAGCACATATTCAACATGGCCTTTATTTTACCTGCTTAGCATAGGTAAGGCGCAGGGATATAATTGTATTTACTTGGAGTCCTCCTGATACCTCAAAAGGCCCCACCAGCGTTACAACAGCCAATGTCAACCAATGCATTTTCCTCTGCTTAATCCTAATCGCTTTCTTTCTCCACACGTTTACAATCCATTCGATATTTCCAGCGGAGCTGCCCTTCCACCTTCACCTTCGTGGGTGTTGTCAGTAGCACTTGGTATGGTCCTTTCTTCCCAGGTTCAAACTTCTTGCGATCCCAGTTTTTAATCAGGGCAAAATCCCCTGGCTTAGTTATAGGGTTGTCACCTCTAGACTGTGTTTCGTACTCTCTGTTGGCCTGTTGAACCTGCGAATGCAAACTTTGGAGAGTTTTGGTTAGCTTAAATAACTATTATCTCATTTCCTCCCCAAGGTATGCATATCTAGGTTTGAAGGTATGCTGTCAGGCAAGAGCACCGCACAACGTCAGGGTCCCCATGGGGTCCTCATAGGACTCCCGTAGATAATTTCTGCAGGTGATAATGCCCTTCTTACATGAATGCGTGATTCTCATGTGGAGTAGGGCTAAGGGTAAAACCTTCAACCAGGTCAATCCAGTTTCTTGAGCCAGGTTAGCCAATTTATCTTTCAAAGTGCTGTTGGCTCATTCCACTTTGCCGGCTGTTTTTGGATGATGCGTGTAGAAGAACTGCTGTTTTATGACAAGTTCCTTACAAATTTCCCCATTTATTTTTGCCACAAAGTATGGCCCATTGCCCGAGCTTATCGTTTCTGTAAGTCCGTAGCGGGAGATGATTTCTCCTGGCAATATTTTTACAACAGTCATATTAGTATTTTTAGTTGCATGAACAGCTTCAATCCATCTACTAAATACATATGCTATCACTAATCAATACTTAGAACAAAGTACTCTGGGTAGTTCTATAAAATCAAGTTGTAAACAAGAAATAGTTCCACCAGGCAGGGGGTAGTTCCGGAAAAACAAGGCATCCGTTTTCCAGCATTCTTTTTTTTTCAAATTAAGAATGCTCTGGCTTGCTTTTTAGCTGCTTTCTGGAAATCAGGATGCCACCAACATTGACATAATGCATTAATCATTCCCTCCTTGCCCAATTGTGAACAATTATGTCATAATCTATCGAAATAGACTAAAAAACACAGAAGGAACATAAACCTGCCCCGCAGCGCTCACCTGTAAGTTACTCTGAGTTTCAAGGTGGCAACCCATTTCGAACCACAGATTGCGCTCTCCTTCAGGGGCGCCCCTCCGAAACATATGTATCTCCCCGTATCTGGCGTACCCGTCCTTAGGTTTTCTCTAATAAGTGCTTGCTGGTCTCTCGAGGGAACTACAAGCGTGTGGTCCAAGGATGTTTGTGCTGCTGCTGCATCAGCCCGAGCATTACCCTTCGACATCTTTTCGGATTCTCCGGTGTGAGCAGCGCATTTAATAACCTCCATACTGTAAGGCTTGGGACTGTAAGGGAGCTGTAAGGCTTGCAGTAAGTTATATAAGAAAACAACGTTACTGATGGTTTGGCCTGTTGTGGTCACCATGCGCCGTAGTCATGAACCACCCAAAAGGCATATTGGGAGTCCGTATAAATGTTGGCGGACTCTCCCTTGGCTAGCATACAGGCTGTGGCCTGGGCAAAGAGCTCTGCATTCTGTGTGGATACCGGTGTCTCAAAGAGCCTTGTTCGACTACCTCGGAGTTACTGACCCTGAGTATCCCGAACAAAGCCCACCTGCAGCCGCGATAAAAGAGCTGCCATCAACACATTACACTAATTCTACATTTGGCAAAGCTTGCATTCCTAGGTCTTCGCGGCCGGTTGTAAAAAAAAATGACTTCTAAGGAAACAGTCTAAGCAAATGGTGGCGAGGTAGGATGCTGCGGGGGTTTTGTTAAAAACGTAGCTGGGTTCAATGTTGTACAGTGAGAGGAGGGCAGTAGTGGGTTGTTCAACAAGACCGTCTCATACGTGTTCTGGCGGGCCTGACTCAGGTGTTGAGTTTGATGGGAGGTTAGCAATTCGCCCACAGATGAGGGCCAGAGCCGTAATTTGCTGGTGTAGAGTAATATTAGAGGCTGCCGTTATTAACCTGTAAGTAGCCGGTAGTAACTGGGTGCAGAAAGACAAGCCAGCAGCAACTGGATATAACTTCGTGGATTAATACGCCACCGGCCTTTTGCGGTTGCCATGCATCTGAGTGAGGGAGGTAGTGGCAACGTCTTCTCTAATTGTAACATACAACTGGAAAGGTCAATCGTATAACGGTCGGCCGAGGGCTGGAGCCCAGAGGAGGCTGTCCTTTAGTTCCGTAAATGTTGTTAATTGCTCGGTCGTTAGCGTAAAACTGGGCGAGGCACTCGAGGACGCCAGTGGGGTTAACATGCGGGTGTAAATAGCAACTTTCGGTATCCGTTGCCGACAGAAGTTTAAAAGAACAAGGAAGGCACCCATCTGCTTGGGGGTAGTTGGTGGAGGAGTGTCGGCGATGGGTCGTATCCGATCTTCTGTCAGTTTTCGTTGCTTGGCTGAGAGTACAATACCTAGAAACTTAACTTCCTCCTGAGAATGTTTCACCTTGTCAGGAGGGACCATGTATCCTAAAGGATGCAACAAGTTCAGTAATACCGTAGTATCAGTTGCACAATCTTGCACATTGTTACTGGCCAGGAGTAGGTTTTCCAATTTCTAGACTATTGTAGAGCCCTTCGGCAGCTCTAGGGTGCCTAATTTTTTTTCTGAAGAGTCTGCGAAAACAGGGTAGGGGAGTGGATAAAATCCTAGGGTAATCATGTCCAGGTGTGTTGCAGGCCTTGAAAGGAGAAGGTGAATACATACTTCTAATCTGGATGTGGAGAGACGGCGACAAACGCATGTTGTAAATCTATTGAGTAAATACGCATGCATCTGCAGGAATGCAACTTAGAATTGTAGCCGGCTTCGGAACTAATGCATGGAGCAGAGCGAAAATGTCATTATTCTTCCTTAAGTCTTGAAACAGCCGCCAGTCACTTCATCCTGCTTTTGGGACAGGGAATATAGGGGTATTACAGGGAGAGCTGCAGGGAACCAAAATTTCTTGCGACTAAAGGGAGTCAATTAGCGCTCGCACCCTTTCTTCTGCCCCAGGTTTCGGGGATACTGATTTATAGAGAGCAAATCTTGGTTTTCCTTTAACTTAATCCGAATTGGGGTGCCCATAGCACATCCATCCTCATGGCCAGAGGTAGCCCATAGCTCGGGAGCAACCTCCTTTGCCTGATGCTTCCTGGAAATGGGGTAGGCCAGGCGCCCAACCTTTTGTTTTGGTTGTTTCCAGTATTTTAAACGTCCTTCGGGAAAGACTTGCCAGGCGCTTAGTGTCGGCAGCCATTTGAGTCAGTGTATAAGCAAGAAATCACAAGTTCTTTGGCTTATACCCAGTATTAATGGTCAGGGTGATGTGCGGAACTGGCGGCAGAAGTAGTCTGAAATGCTGATCAGGTAAGCCTTACCTTCTACCTGTCCTATCAACAGTACCAGTTACTCCAATCCATCAATGGGTGTATAATATAGGCTATCTTCAATAGAGCATCCGGTAGGGTCATAGCATACAGCCACATGGGGATCTGGTGTCCTAGCCGGCGGGGTAAATGTCATCTGGTCACTGCTTAAAGCACACCATTGAGAGAGAGCAAACTGGGGATATTGTCGGCGGGCAAACAATCCCAAGGTAATACCGTCATTAGTGCAGATTATTTCAACTCCCAAAGGACAGAGAAGATCTCTCCCGGCAAAGTTGCATCCCAGATTAGTAGTCACAGTAAGGGAATCGTTTCAGCAATATCTACAGTATTCGACTGGTAACGGCTGAGTTCACGGGTAGGGCACTCGAGTAATTTAAGTCTTGACAGGATAACGGTAGTACCTGATAGCTGGAATCGCTTATCCTTAACTATTCCCTGATCAAGCGTGGAAGTGGATGCTCCCGTATCAATCATAAACGTAATCGGGATTCCAGCCACTTCTAGTTTGACACGAGGCTCCTGACTCAGGGACGTGCTTACCACTGGAAGGTTTCCTCCTGTGTGTCAGGTGCTAAAGGGGTTGTTTGTTGAGAATGTATATCGTGAGGGCCCCTGAGGTGGTAGTCCAGATCCAGATCTCCGTGGGCAGCTGGCCATCCAATGCCCATAGCGGCCGCAATTAAAGCAGGCTCCAGATACCGGAATAGTCGTAGGTTTCTTTCAGTTTCCTTACGGCGCCCCTCAGTGGTCCAGTGTCTTTCTGATGGTCATGTACCTCTCTGGGGCCACCTCGGAAATTCCTGCACTATTCTACGGCTAGGTGTTTGCCACCAGTCAGGGGGCTGATCCCAAGGTTTCACGTCATCTGGTTTAGGGCTGGGAAGAAATGGCTGATTCAGATAACTTTTATCAGGTCCTTCGGGTTCCCGCCTCCTATCATGCGAATCCCCATTGCTTCCGCCGGCGCTGCATGCATTCAGTACTTACCTGAGGTCGCGGGCGAGGTTTCGGCTCACTATGTTGGTCCTAATAACATACCACGCCACGTCGCATCTATGGTATAGATTTACCGGACAAATTTATATTATTCGTTCTGACCATGTCCGCGATGTCAAAATTTATACACTGCATTAAACAAGGGAGGAATTTGGGCCACTGTTAAAAGCAGAATCGCTTGCAAACATTCCAGCAGGCCATAAATCTCTCCCGATAGTCGGACCCCGATTCCTCTAGCTTGGCTTACATTCCAAGAGCTTGGTGACATTCACTGCCTGTTGCAAGGCTTGCTCAATGGACTGACTACCATTTTTTACCTGTGGGCTGTCACCAGAAACAACTGCATTAACATTTTTATAGGTTTCATGTCCCCTTATACCCTTCTGTCATTTCTGTTTTTCCCGTGGTGACAGTATCAGGCAACATATTTCAAATAGGTCCTCTGGAGTGGCATTATAGGTACAGCTAAATTATAGTTTGGATGTATTGAGCGAACATTGCAGGCATGTTCTTTCTATCTGGAGCCTGATTCGTTGTCATTAGCATCTCCTGGGGTTTCCAGGGGGCGTAGACCCTAATACTCGGGTTCTCTGACCCGGTTCTCTGCGTCTCTGACCGGCCTGGGATTTTGACATCTGGCGAATGGGGTGATGATGTGGTTGTGGCATGGCTACCCCTTCAAACATGTTTCGGAGTCCCTTTCCCTCAACCCCTTCATTCCCATGACATAACCGCCTCCGTCCCCTCCCATTACGGGAGTATAATTTCATTCGTTCCCCTATTCCCTCTTGGGCAGGGCCCAGATAGAGAGGTGGTGGGGGATGGCATTGGTGAGATCGGGGGCATTCGTGAAGGTGGCAGTTGGGGATAACAACCACATTCGTCATCTCTATCAGTGTCAACAGATTCACCAAAGAGAGTCAGACATAGGTTCGGGATCCCGAGGCTCTTTTCCTTCGCGCGCTCGACATTAACGACCTAACCCTTCATGTCTTCCTGATCAGCCTTTGACTGCTTACGCTGCTTTTCTTGCTCTCTCTCTCTCTTTCTCTCTGCCATCGCCCATCTACCCAGTCACACTCTGCTTTCAGTGTCCCCCAACTCTTGGGAGTCCCTTCTGCAGAACATACCTCTATCCCTTTATCACATCATTAATCCTCCAAATGGCCAGTAAAGTACTATTCCTTTTGATATCAGATCTATCTTTCCATTCTTTAATCAATAATTTCCACTTTTTATCGCAATTCGTTTTTTCCAAATAAAATTTACTGCTTGTTCACAAGAGTTTATACCCCAAGTTCACCCCCGGTGGCAACACACCATCTCCCAGTTTTTTAGTCAGTGCTGCAGTTGACATTCCGAGATACCGTTCCTTATCTGGTTTTTGTTCACACATAGATTGCAAGAGAGTTACCTTGTCATCTGTATCCAAAGTCTGTTCCATCCTGTGCTGATTATTCACTTATACAGCTTACTCGACCAGGCCAGAAACCTGTTGCCCAAGTCTTTAGCAGCCGCAGACATTAATACTCACCATAACAACTGCTTACCCTTGTAAGCGGAACAAGTGCTAAAGCTGCCCTTACACTTCCTCCCTCATCACCAATCAGGGCCTCAGACTGTCCTTCCTGGTGAGGCGACACTTCACCTGTGAGTCGGCTGGTGTGGTATACTGCGTCTGGTGCTTCTGGCGTGGCCTTTTACAGACTGGTGAGACCCGACGCAGACTGGGAGACCGTTACGCTGAGCACCTACGCTCTGTCCGCCAGAGAAAGCAGGATCTCCCAGTGTCCACACATTTTAATTCCACGTCCCATTCCCATTCTGATATGTGTATCCATGGCCTCCTCTACTGTCAAGATAAATCCAAACTCAGGTTGGAGGAACAACAGTTTATATACCGGCTATGTAGCCTCCAACTTGATGGCATGAACATTGACTTCTCGGGGGAAGTCACGTGATGACGTAGGATCGAGACGCGGGAACACAGCTGTGCCGTAAAAAAATCTGTAAATTAATGTTTAAGTGAAGAAAAGTTAGTCAATACATTCTAAAAGTTACTTATAAACTACTTCGGATTGTTTCAAGTTATGCCTCACAAACATAAGATGAAGAAAGCTACTCCCGTGAAGACAACGCAAGTTGGAACAGAATCAAGGCACACTTCTGCTAAGGAACCGCGGGCTCAGGTACATATCACCTACAACGATGCAGAACAGGAAACTGCGGCAACATCGACCATTCCTAAAGAAAAAGACCAACGAGAACTGCGCAAACGTGAAGGAAGAAGCATGCGCAAACGAGAGCAACCTGAACTAGAATTTCCAGTTACGATTGAAACCGAAAGTGAAAGTGAATCGGAGGTAGATTCAGATTCTCTGGAAAAATCAGACGAAGATGGAGGTAAAAGTTCTTCTGGAAATATAGAAAAGACTTTGATGCAAATAATGCGTAAATTAGAAAAAATTAAACGCATTAAATTAATCAAAAAATGATAAATATGAAGATTATGTTTGATAAAATGACAAAAAGACACGAAAAATGGAAACGCGAATTATAGATTCGGAAGCTACAACGGAAGACATGGTTGAAAGAATGAAGAAAATGGCAGATGATTTTACTGCCTGGACATCAGAAAGAAAACAATTGATGGTAAAAATGGATAAGCTTGAAAATTTTAGTAGACGAAAAAATATTAAAATTGTTAGACTTAAAGAAGATATAGAAGGAGAAGGTCCAATAATTTTTTTTTCAAAAATTGATCCCTGAAAAATTGGAAATGGAAGGAGAAACCCTAATTGAAATTGACAGGGATCATAGAGCCTTATCTTCAAGACCTCAAGATGATCAAGATCCACGATCAATTTTGATGAAATGCTTCAGATACCAAGATAAAGAAAATACCCTGAAGGCGGCTGCCCAATGTGCCAAAAAGAGAAACGGGCCATTGATGATAGAAGAGAAAGCAATTCTTTTCTATCCTGATATACGTTATGACCTTTTGAAGAGAAAGGAGGAACAATTCTTTTCTATCCTGATATAAGTTATAACCTTTTGAAGAGAAAGAAGGAATTTAACACAGCGAAAATAGTTTTATGGGAAAAGGGCTATAAATGTATAATGCGTCACCCAGAAGCACTGATAATATTTTTGGAGGATAGAAAAAGAAGTTCTATTTTACCGAATATCGAGCAGCGGAGGAGTTCGCAGAAAAACTCCGAACTATTCACTGACTACACATAGAGATTTCCAAACGTAATGGATTAAAGATGAAGACAGATACAGTGAATGGAAGTGATCGACATTTAAGAATGATACAGGGGAGAAAGGCAAAATTTCAGAAATACTAATTGAGAATAATATATTTTTCTTCTTATATATATACTTCTTTATGTTGCGGGTGTGCTGGGGAGATTTGGATCGATTACTGCGGGATTCCACGTGTGTAATCATGGCGTTTGCCATGACCCGTACATCAGAGGGGTGTAATGTTGTGTTCTTTCTTTTTCACAACATTGGTAGGGGGTATTTTGTTTTTTTTCTTTATAATTTATTTTTCTTCTATCTTTCTGCCTGGATGATCGCGGCAGACACACGTAGCAACATGGAGACTTTTAAAAAGATTTCCCAAGATACCACGAAAGTTGAAAGATTAGTTATTATTACAGATTAGTGTAACATAATCAAAAATAATGACTAATTTACTGATTTTTTAAGTTTTAATGTTAATGGGCTTAATGGACCGGTGAAACGAAAAAGAATCTTAACATATATTTAAAAAAATGAAAATAGATATAGCTTTTTTTTTTACAAGAAACACATTTAACAGAGATAGAACATCAGAAATTAAAAAGAGACTGGGTTGGAAATGTTATTGCAGCTTCATTTAATTCAAAGGCGCGAGGAGTTGCAATTTTGGTTAATAAAAATTTACCAATTAAAATACAAAACGTATTAATTGATTCGGCGGGGAGTTATGAAATTATGCATTGTCAATTTTTTTCAGAACTATGGATTCTTATGAATATTTATGCACCAAATGAAAATGATGTAAAATTTATTCAAGAGGTCTTTTTGAATTTGGCTAACGCACATGACAAAATATTAATAGGTGAGATTTTAACTTTCGTCTAGATCCAGTTTTAGATAGATCAACAAAAGTTGTCACAAAATCAAAAGTAGCAAAATTAAGTCTATCATTGATGAAATATTTAAATGTTATTGATATATGGAGAAGAAATAACCCAAAAGAAACAGATTATTCATTTTATTCAAATAGGCATAAAACATATTCAAGGATAGATTTTTTCATATTACCAACGAATATTCAAGACAGTGAAAAATATGGAATATAAAGCGAGAATTTGTCAGATCATTCTCCTTTGATAATGACAATGATAATGATATATAAAGAGGAATCAACTTATAGATGGAAATTTGATTCAATATTTCTAAAATGTCAAGATTTTTGTGATTTTATGAAAAAGCAGATTCAGTTCTTTTTAGTTACAAATTCACATTCAGTTGATGATAAACTTATATTGTGTAAAACAATGACGGCACATTTGAGAGGTGAGATAATGTTATACTTCTAAAATTAAGAAGGAATATATGATAGAAATTGATCAATTGGAAAAAGAGATTACAAAATTAGAAAATGAATCACAAAGATATATGACAGAAGAAAAACGAAGAAAACTTATTAACAAGAAGTTACAATATAATACCCTTCAGACATATCGGACAGAAAAAGCAATTATAAGAACTGAACAGAGCTATTATGAGCTAGGTGAAAGATCATATAAGGTCCTTGCATGGCAGTTAAAAACAGACCAGACTTCAAAAACGGTACATGCAATTCGAACAAGAGTAAATAAAATTACTTATAAACCTTTAGAAACTATTGAAACTTCCAAGAATTTTTATTCTGAATTGTATAAATCAGAATCACAAAATGTTAATGTCAAGATAGAAAGGTTTTTATCACAAATAACTCTTCCAAAATTGAATACAGAAGAACAGAAGGGATCAGATATGCCTTTTACATTAAAAGAGGTCGAAGAAGCTCTCGGATCATTACAAAGTAATAAATCTCCAGGAGAAGATAGTTTTCCGTCTGAATTTTAAGAAAAGTTTAAAGATTTAATAATTCCTCCTTTTATAGAGCTGATACATCAAGCGGAAAGAACGCATAAACTTCCTGAATCTTTCTCGACAGCTATTTTAATAGTATTGCCAAAAAAAAAGAGATCGTGTAAAGCCAACATCATATAGACCTATTTTTGTTAAACATTGATTATAAAATAATAACAAAAATCTTATCTAACAGATTATCTAAATACTTATCAAAATTAATACATATGGATCAAACAGGATTTATTGAAAATAGACAATCGCCAGATAATATAACTCAGTTATTTAGTATAATTCATTTGGCTCAAAAGAGGGAGGAAATGAGTGTGGCATTTGCTTTAGATGCAGAAAAAGCATTTGATAGATTGGAATGGGATTTTTTATTGAAGGTGTTGGAAAAATATGGATTAGTAGTATCTTTTATAAAATGGATTAAAACCTTAAATACTAATCCCAAAGCTAAAGTAGTGACAAATGGTCAAATTTCAAAACCGTTTCAGTTAACAAGGTCAACCAGGCAAGGTTGTCCATTATCACCTGCTTTATTTGTGTTGGCGATAGAACCAATAGCTGAATTAATTAGAATGGACCCAGATATTAAGGGCTTTAGAGTTAACCAGGAAGAATACAAGAATAACTTATTTGTTGAGGATGTTCTGCTTTATTTAACAAACCTATTGCACTCGTTGCATAAATTATCCACTAGATTAGAAGAATATGGGAAAATATCAGGTTACAAAATAAATTGGGATAAAAGTGAAATTTTACCTCTTACTAAAGGAGATTATAGTCAATGTCGATTAATACCTCAATTTAGAAGGCCGACAAATGGTATAATATATTTAGGTACAAGAGTTAATAATGATATAAAGAACTTATATAAACTAAATTACTTACCGTTATTGAAAATTTCAAGAAGATCTTGATAAATGGATGATATTACCAATAACATTAGTAGGTAGAGTAAATACCGTAACATTGAATATATTCCCCAGACTACAATACGTATGCTAATCACAACCAATAGAACTACACCAGAAGTTTTTTCAAGAGTTAATTAAATATGTGAGGAAGTTTCTTTGGAAAGGTAAGATGTCAAGAATATCGTTGGAAATTTTGACATGGAAATTTGATCTAGGAGGGTTACAACTTCCAAATTTTAAGAATTATTATAAAGCAAATAAAGTTAGATTTATTGCGTCGTTTTTTGAGAAAGATAGACCGGCATGGATTAGAATGGAACTAGATAAATAGGAGATAATACACCTGAAGATTATATATATAAATGGGAATCTAAATGGATACGGGGAAAGAAAGAATCTCCTATATTAAAATATTTTATTGACTTATGAGACAAATAAATCTTTATTAGCAAAGAGATCTTTAATTCAAAATAGACTTATTCCTTATACAATGAATAATCAACTTTTATATGATTGGCTTCAAAAGGGGATTAGATATACAGGAGATTGTTTTGAAGGAGGTTATTAATGTCTTTTGATCAATTAAAGGATAAATACAAAGTATCAAATAACTCTTTTTTGTTACTTCCAATTAAGGGCTATTTAACAGAAAAATTAGGTCAAATAATGTTATTGCCGATATCTAATGAAACAGAGACTTTAATTCAAAACGGAAAAACGAAAAAAAATATTTCTTGCATGTATAGCTTGATTCAGAAGCAGGCAATTAAACAAAGAATACATAAGTCAAGACAAAAATGGGAAAGTGCCTTAAATATTAAAATTGATTGAACAAATTGGTCAAGACTATGTCTTGATCGTATGACAAATACAATAAATATCCGGTTAAGATTAGTGCAATATAATTTTTACATCAATTATATATTACAACACAAAAAATAAATGAATTAAATCCAAATTTATCTGTCAGTGTTTCCGATGTAACCAAGAAATCGGTACTTCTTTTACATTCTACTTGGTCTTGTTCTAAAATTCAACATTTTTGGACAAATTTAAGAGTTTTATTGGAACAAATTATTGGAACACAACTTCCACATAATCCAGTATTATTTTTATTAGGCGATATTGAAGGGATAAAATCGAATCCCAAATTGAATAAATATCAGAAAGAATTCATAAAAATTGCACTGGCAGAAGCCAAAAACGCTATTGCAGTTACTTGGAAATCGGATTCATACTTAAGTATAGATCGTTGGAAGAATGAAATTTCCAGCTGTATTCCACTTGAAAAATTACTTATAATTTAAGAGATAAATATGAAACATTTTTGAAAAATAGGCGCCCTTATTTACAAAAGGCAGGATTAAATATATAGGTGCTCCGAAGACAAAATAATCAGTTACTTGGGGAAAGAAATAAATATATGTACGAAAGTTATTACGAACTCCGTGGAGCATGTGGGGATCTTCAGATATACAGGCACTCTTTCTTTCTTTTTTTTCTTTTTCTTTTTCCTTTTTTCTATAGGGATGTTCGGGGGAGGGGCTAAGGGTAGGGGGAAGGGTATATATCTTTTTTTCTTTCTGTAATCATTTGAAAACTCAATTAAAAAAGTTTAAAAATAACATTGACTTCTCTAACTTCCGTTAATGCCCTTCCTCCCCTTCTTATCCCATCCCTGACATATTCAGTTGTTTGCCTGTTCCCCATCTCCCTCTGGTCCCCCACCCCCACTTTCTTTCTCCCGAGGCCTCCCATCCCCTGGTTCTTTCCCTTATGCAGCTCGGTATCTCTTTCACCAATCACCTTTCCAGCTCTGAGCTTCATCCCACCCCCTCCGGTCTTCTATCATTTCGCATGTCCCCCTCCCCCCACTACTTTCAAATATCTTACTATCTTTCTTTCAGTTAGTCATGACGAAGTTTCTCGGCCCGAAACGTCGACAGTGCTTCTCTTTCTAGATGCTGCTTGACCTGCTGCGTTCCACCAGCTTTCTGTATGTGTTGTTGTTTGAAATTCCAGCATCTGCAGATTACCTCGAGTTTGCTTACTTTATTCACCTGGTACGGGTGGTTCGCTGGATCCCGTCAAAGTGCAGTTTCCTCGGGGCGAGAGGCAGGAGTTTCGAATGAGTGGAAGGTTCGGTCAGAGGTAACACACCTTAGGACTCCCTACCGCCCGTTTACACTCACCGGAATCCCCCGTCACTTATTAAGCCCGAAGGGATTTTCCCTATGTTGAGATCCGAGTCATGGCACGAAAGAAAAACTTAAATTCACCGGACCAATAACCACACCGCAAACAGTTCTTTACTTTATCACTTTTTCGTAGTTTATTTGGTCAAACTCAGAATACCTAGCCGCTGAGTGGAACGGAGCAGGACACCAGAGGGACAGAGTTCTTCTCCTCCTGGGGCTCGTATCGGACCTCTGTCTAAGATGCAGAAACGTTACAATATATTGAACTAGCGAGACAAAGGACACTTAGTTCAACTGATAATCTCACCAAGTCTGTTGCAGCAAAACTTAATCGCTTAGATAGGAGAGTCCACTGAATTAAAGTTTTAATTACAGACGGATGTACTGTCCAGTCCTTATCAATTATTTCCTTTGGTCGGATCTGACTTAATTACAGATCGATGTTCATTCCTGTCCTAATCAGTGTGTCCTTCCTTTAGCTAAACAAATGAGCATACATAGCTCAATTCTTGCGAAGAAATAAGGCAGGATGAGTGCGACACATGAGAACCCAATCCTTCATAACATTCTCAGGAGATATTAAACTTGGAGAAGTTTGGGGAATGATTAACGATATGGGGGGATTTGAAATTACCTTATTATTCCAGTATTGATTAATAAGGGAAAAATGTTTGTTACTGAAATAGAGAAGGTTGTGTTTCTGGCTGGGTCATTTGCTGAGATTCATAATCAGAGTAATTTAAGTGAAGAAGTCAAACAATGTAGGGATATGTTTCCAAGTGAATATACTGATGTGTTGGAAGTCAGTTGTAACAATGGTAGTATCACTGATGAGGAGTTATTTTTTTGCAGGAATTTAGAAGTCTATTATTAATGCCGTTCAGACGTCCACAGGAAAGGATGATATATGTAATTGTAATTCTCTCTCTTAAAATATTAAAATTTTAAATCGGGTTTGGGCATCAGCCGATCTTCCTCCCTCATGGAGCATGGCAGCAGTAGTGCCTTTTCTGAACCCTGCCAGATCCCCGGCTGATCCTTCTAGTTATGGACCAATATTGATAATGTCTCATTTATGTAAACTGTTGGAAGGTATGCTAATCGAGAGCTTGAGTTATATATTGGAAAGGGGATATTGCGTTTTATTGGAGTGGGTTTTGGAATGTTAGAATGACATTTGATTCAGTCTTAGGTTTGGAAAATGATATTACGAAAGCACAGTTAAATAAAGATGTTGTAAAGAAGTTAGGACCATATTTGGGACCTTGAAGACAGAAACGGGTGAAATGTATTATGTAGAACAAAGAAAGGGCAGACGAGTTGCACAGGTGTTTTGGATCTGTCTTCACTAGGGAAGACACAAACAATCTCCCAGATGTAGTACTGGCCAGAGGACCTAGGGTAACTGCGGAACTGAAGGAAATTCAAATTAGGCAGAAAATGGTGTTGGATAGACTGATGGGACTGAAGGCTGATAAATCCCCAGGGCCTTATGGTCTGCATCCTAGGGTAATTAAGGATGTGGCTCTAGAAATCGTGGACGCATTATTAACTATTTTCCAATATTCTATAGATTCAGGACCAGTTTCTGGATGGTAGCTAAGGTTATCCAACTGTTTTATTTTCTTTTTAATGAAACGAGGGAGAGAGAAAACAGGGAGTTATAGACCAGTTAGCCAGACATCAGGAGTGGGGAAGATGCTGGAGTTAAATATAGAAGATGAAATAGCGGCACATTTGGATAGCAGTAACAGGAACGGTCCGAGTCAGCATGTATTTATGAAGGGGATATCATGCTTGACTAATCTTCTGGAATTTTTTGAAGATGTATCTATGAAAATGGACACGGCAGAGCCAGCTGACGTAGTGTACCAAGACTTTCAGAAAGCCTTTGATAAGGTCACACATGGGATATTAGTGGGAAAAATTGGAGCACATGGTATTGAAGATAGGGTACTGACATGGATAGCAAATTGGTTGGGAGACTGAAAACAAAGAGTAGGGATTAAGGGGTTCTTTTTCAGAATGGCAGGCAGTGACTGGTGGGGTACCACAATGCTCTGTGCTGGGACCACAAATATTTACAATATACATTATCGATTTAGATGAAGGGATTAAAAGTAACATTAGCAAATTTGCAGATGACACGAAGCTGGGTGGCAATGTGAAATGTGAGGAGTATGTTATGAGAATACAGGGTGACTTGGTCAGGTTGGGTGAGTGGCAGATGCACGGCAAATGCAGTTTAATGTGGATAACTGTGATGTTATCCATTTTGGTGCCAAGAACAAGAAGGAAGATTACTATCTGAATGGTGTCAAGTTAGGAAAAGGGGAAGTAAAACGACATCTAGGTGTCCTTGTTCATTAGTCACTGAAAGTAAGCTTACAGTGAAGAAAGCTAATGGCAGGTTGACATTCATAACAAGGGGAGTTGACTATAGGAGCAAGGAGGTCCTTCTGCAGTTGTTCATGGCCCTGGTGAGAACACACCTGGAGTATTGTGTGCAGTTGACGTCTCCGAATTTGAGGAAGGACGTTCTTGCTATTTTGGGAGTTCACGAGGTTAATTCCCCAGATCCTCAGCAGTTTCACGAGGTTAATATCCCGAGGCGGCGGGTACATCATATATTGAAAAATTGGAGCGACTGAGATTGGATGCACTGGAGTTTAGAAGGATGAGAGGGGATCTGATTGAAATTTAAGATTATTAGGGAATTGGACACGCTGGAGGCAGGAAACATGTTCCCGATGTTTGGGGAGTCCAGAACTAGAGGACACAGTTTAGAAGTGGTAGGCCATTTAGAACGGAGTTGAGGAAAATCTTTTTCACCCAGAGATTTCTGGATCTGTGGAATGCTCTGCCTCAGAAGGCAGTGGAGGCCAGTTCTCTTGATGCTTTCAAGAAAGAGTTAGATAGAGCTCTTAAAGATTGTGGAGTCAAGGGATATTGTGAGAAGGCAGGGATGGGTTACTGATTGTGGATGATAAGCCAATATCACTGTGAATGGCTGTGCTGGCTTGGTCGAATGGCCTACTCTGCAACTATTGTCTAAAAGCTATATTTCTTGATTCTGAAAACAGAAATGATACGTTACGGAAGGAAAGTCTTTTGATAACATTATGGAAATTAGGAGAGTGGGGAGATTGTTTAATATTTTTCGGAATGTTTCACTTCGACGTTCAGCGCAGGTACAAGTGGGCACGTTATGTTTTTGTTTGTACGAGACAGAGAATGGGACCCCACAAGACAATATTTGTAGCCCTTCATTATTTAATATTATGATTAATGATATTTTCTCTGAGATGGGTATTCTTGTGGAAAAACTATATGCAGATAATGTAGCTTTATAGATTAGTTGGAGTCATTTAAACTTTACTGCAAATAGGAAACAATTTGCAATAAATACGGTCGAAAAGTGGGAACAGAGACAAGGATTTGAACTTTAAATCGCTCAAATCATTTTGCAGGTTTTACAAACAGGATTAAAAGACCTGCACTCGATTTGAAATAATCTGATAAAACTCTTGCGGAAGTGTCAGTGGTAAGACTTCCAGGCATCTGGATGGATAATAAGCTGACATGAAAGCACCAGATCAGTAATATAATTGAGAAATTTAAAGAAAAAATGAATATTCTCAGACATCTATGTGGGTATTCTTGGGGTGCATCACGAAAATCTTTGTTTAATTCAATCTGTTCTTGATTCTGGCTATGTGGCTTGTGGATCAGCTTTATGTTCAACTTGAGAATGTTTTGCTTTAAGATTGCGTTATGGTGCAGTAAGGTCGGCTCCTGTTTCGGCTTTACTGGTTGAAGTGGGACAATTTTCCTTACAATTACAGACGTTGGAGATTATGTTAACGAACTGAATTAATTTGACGGGAAAAGATATGACAGGACATAGAACATAGAATAGTATAGCGCATTAGAGGACCTTGGGCCCACTATGTTGTGCAGGCCCTCAAACCCTGCCTCCCATATAACCCCCCCCCCCCCACCTTAAATTCCTGCTGTCAAGGATGTGTTGGAGGACTGTTGGGAAATCAGAAGAAGATGAATATTTTAATTTCTTATCAAGCTGGGAATGTGTGTCTACTGGATGATGCATTTCCCATTGTAGCGTTCTTGGTATCCACGTCTTGTTTTATCCAACGATGCTAATTGATTTTACGTCACACGATTGGATTCTATTTTGCCTGAGAGCTCATCAGTATATTAATGAATGTTATTAACATAAGGTAAGAACTTTTACAGATAGATCAAAATATAAATTAACTCCGATTGTTGGTGTGGTTGTTTATTTGCCAGAATTGCAGGTAATGATAAAGAAATGACAAACAGCCATTTATTGCTATATGAAGCAGAATTCTTTGCCATCATTTAAGGGTTACAGTGGGTGCAGGAAATTGGTCCTTTCAAACTTGTAATTTGTTCAGAATCCTTTTCTGTTTTGATGTGTCTTAAAACAAGTCATTCCAGCTGTAGGTCAGATGACTGTTGGAAACTCATCAAACAGTTTCATGTACAAAGTTTGGTTTGTATGTCTGCAACTTATTGGTCCTGCACTTCATGCTATTTGAGCGAAATGATGCGGCTGACTGTTTAGCAACAAAATCTGTTAAAATTTCAACTGTGGACATTGACGTTCCACTTAGCAAATCAGAAGCTAAGGGGTCGGTAGGGTTAAGATTTAGGGGCATTTGGCAGGATTTAGAGGATAATGGACTTAAGGACAGACACCTTCTTCTTCCTCTTCTTCTTGAGTTGTTTTATGGCGGTTGGAAAACCAGCTTTAAGGTGCATTACCGCCACCTACTAGACTGAAGTGTGGATTGTTTGATAAACAGGAGCAATGAAAAGAATTGCATTCCCTAAATTCTATGTAATAAAGCAGAGTTTTTCAGATACTTCATGATATAGGTCCGCATTTCTCTTGAAATCCCACATAAAATGTCTTCTATACCCACAGCAGGTTTTTTTTTTGTTTATCTGAAGCGCTCCTGTTGTCTTCACATTTTCGCTTTCATACTTCTTACATTTTATCAAAACATGTTCAACTGTTTCTGGTTGATTTCAGTATTCACACAACCCAGTTGGATGTTTCCCTATTTTGTATAATGAGTAATTATAACCTCTGCGACCAATTCTTAAACGACTGATGATCACTTATATCTTTCTATGTCCACCTGATATTCTTTGGTATTTGACTTGCCTTTGTATTTTGTACAGTTGTCTCCCTGTTTCACTCTCATCCCAATGCTTCTGCCATGTCTCCTCAATACGTGTTTTTATAATGCTTTTGACTTCCGCTTTGCCCAGAGGGATCTAGACCTCTATTATAGACGATTTGAGTGATTGTTTCGTTATAATGTCCACTTTTTTTCATTACCCGCCACACCACAATAGGCAGGAACCCAAAGGAAGCTTACTTCTACCCCATTTTCGGTCAATATATACAACTTGCATAGAATCTCCAATAAGATATCCTGTCTACATTCTGAATTTCTTGATTTGATACAGACTAATGCAGACAAACTGTCTGAACAAATTACAGCCTTTTTGACATTATTTTCTTCTACCCAAGATAATTCACTCAATATTGCCATTAATTCTGTTGTACACACTGATAAATAGTTTGATGTTCTTTTCCTAAGAATACCTGTGCAATACTTGAGTGGCCAGACTAGGGTATTTTGATCCATTCGTAAATATTACTAATTTGTTTCTAAAATGCAGCTCTATATATTCTTGTGAAGGACAGACAACTTCACAGAATACATAAACCTACTGGGTTTAGAAGAAGGGGTAAAAACCAGAAAAGACGGAATGACATTGACACAGCATAGAATTGCCCACGCTATGCTTAAATATACCTGGTATGTGCAATGAACCGGATTTGATCAGGGACCTCCAGGTAAAGGAACCATTAGGAGGTAATAACCATAATATGATATGATTTAACCTACAATTTGAGAAGGAGAAGGGAAAATCGGATGTGTCAATATTACAGTTGATAAAGAGGGAACTATGGAGCTATGAGGGGGGAGCTGGCCAAAGTTCAATGGAACAATACCCTAGAAGGGAATACAGTGGAACAAAAATGGCAGGTATTTCTGGGAATAATGCAGCAGGTGCAGGATCGGTTCATTCCAAAGAGGAAGAAAGATCCTCGTGGCTGACGAGGGAAATAGAGGGCAGTATAAAAATAAAAGAGAAGTATAACATAGCCAAGATGAGCGGGAAACCGGAGGACTGTGAAGCTTTGAAAGAGCAACAGAAGATAACAAAAAAGGCAATGCGCCAAGAAAAAAATGTGGTACGAAGGTAAACTAGCCAAGAATATAAAGGAGGATAGTAAAAGCTTCTTTAGGTATATGAATAGCAAGAAAATAGTTAAGACCAAAACTGGGCCATTGAAGACAAAAACAGGTGAATTTACTATGGGGAACAAGGAAATGGCTGATGAGTTGAACAGTTACATTGGATCTGTCTTCAATAGGGAAGACACGAACAATCTCCAGATGTAATAGTGGCCAAAGGAACAAGGGTAGTGGATGAACTGAAGGAAATTTATATTAGGCAAAAAAACGGTGTTGGATAGTCTGTTGAGTCTGAAGGCTGATAAGTCCCCGGGACCTGAAGGTCTGCATCCCAGGATACTTAAAGAGGTGGCTCTGGAAATCGTGGACGCATTGGTAATCATTTTCCAATGTTCTATCGATTCAGGAACAGTTCCTGCTGATTGAAGGGTGGCTATTGTTGTACCACTTTTCAAGAAAGAAGAGAGAGAGAAAACAAGGAATTATGGACCGGTTAGCCTGACGTCAGTGGGGGAAAAGATACTGCAATCAATTATAAAAGAGGAAATTAGGACACATTTGGATAGTAGTAGAAGGATCAGTGCGAGTCAGCATGGATGTATGAAGGGAAAATCATTTTTGACTAATCTTCTGGAGTTTTTAGAGGATGTAACTATGAAAATGGTCAAGGGAGAGCCAGTGGATGTAACGTACCTGGACTTGCAGAAAGCTTTTGATAAAGTCACATATAGGAGATTGGTGGGCAAAATTAGGGCACATGGTATTGGGGGCAGAGTACTGACATGGATTGAAAATTGGCTGCCTGACGGGAAACAAACAGTAGTGATTAACGGGTCCCTTTCAGATTCGCAGGCTGTGACCAGTGAGGTACCGCACGGTACGGCGCTGGGTCCGCAGCTGTTTACAACATATATTAATGATTTAGATGAAGGGATTAAAAGTAACATTAGCAAATTTGCTGATGACACAAAGCTGGGTGACGGAGTGAAATATGAGGAGTATTTTAGGAGAATGCAGCGTGACTAAGGGGTAGGCCATTTAGAACAGAAATGCGGAAAAAACTTTTTCACCCAGAGAGTGGTGGATATGTGGAATGCTGTGCCCCAGAAGGCAGTGGAGGCCAAGTCTCTGGATGCATTCACTAGAGAGTTAGATAAAGCTCCTTTACACAGCGGGGTCAAGGGATATGGGGAGAGTGCAGGAATGGGGTACTGATTGTGTATGATCAGCCATGATCACAGTCAATGGCGGTACTGGCTAGAAGGCCCGAATGACCTATTCCTGCATCTACTGTCTATTGTATCTAATGAGAAAACTTCATTCTGTGTTGTGCATGTTTTGTCATTATGAAACAGTTTCACACATGCTATTGCAGTGAAGCATGTAAGGTTGAGAGAAAGCAAATTCAGGCTTCATGACATTCCTTGGGTGTTGATAGTTTTCATAGAAAACTTTATTAAGTTCTGATGTGATTTTAAGTTAATTCACAGTATTGAGCAGGAAAAGGAGTGGAATAAGGGTAAAGTCACAATTGTATCGGGGTTCTCAATATGGAAGAGAATTAGGAAAATCAGGTTGGTGTAGAATCGCAAGATATGGAATTGGTTGAATGCCTACGAGACGGCTATTTAGAGCAGCTTGTATTTGGATCTACTTGGGGAAATACCATCATAGGTTGGGTATTGTAATTACCCTGATCTTGTTCGGGAAATAAGGTAAAGATCCCCATTGGAGGCAGTGATCATAATAAAATGGATTCATACTGCATTAGGGTACCAGTATCGCAATGGAATAAGGGAATTACAGAGGCATGAAAGAGGAGCTTGCCCAGGTGATTTGGAGTAGAATACTGCGGAGATGACGGCTGAACAGAGTTGGCTGAAGAATCTGGGAGAAGTTTACAAGGCGCAAGATAGACATGTCCCACTGAAAAAAATACTCAAATTGCAGGGATAGGCATCCGTGGCTCACAGGAGAAGTTAAGGACTGCATAAAATCTAAGGAAATGGCATATTAGGTAGCAAAAGTGAGTGGGATTTTGGATTATAGTGATGCTTTTAAAATCCAACAAAAGTCAACCAAAAGGCGATAAGAATGGGAAAAATGAATTATGAGGACAAACCAGCCAATAATATGAAACAGGATGCTAAACGTTTTTTTTGTCAGTTACATTAGGAGTGAAAGGGAGATGAGAATTGATAATGGACCACTGGAAAATGATGCTTGTGAGGTAATAATGGGGGACAAAAATGGCAGATGATCTTAATGAGTACTTTACATCAGTCTTCACAGTAGAAGGCACAAGCAAAGCACCAGAGGCCCATGACTGTCAGGGGGAGGAGTGACTGCCTTTGCTATTACAAAGGAAAAAGTGTCAGGCAAGCGCAAAGGTGTTAAGGTGAACAGGTCACTTGGGCCAGATCGACTACCTCCCAGAGTCTGGAGAGATATTACTGAGCAGATAACGGATGCATTGATCATGCTCTTTCAAGAATCACTTCATTCCGGCATGGTTTTGGAAAACTGAAAATTGCAATATTTTAAAATGGAGGAAGGCAAAAGAAAGGAAATTATAGACCAGTTAGCCTGACTTCAGTGGATGGGAAAGTGTTGTAGTCTTTTTTCGGGGATGTGTTTTCAAGGTATTTGGTGACGAATGATAAAATAAGTCGATGTCAGTATGATTTCTGTGAAAGGAAATCGTGCCTAACAAATCTGTTAGAGGTATTTGAGGAAGTGAAAAGGAGAGGGAAAAAAGGAGAGGCAGTGGATATCATTTACTTGGATTTTCAGAAGGCCTTTGATATGGTACCACACATGCTGCCGAGTAGGTTAAAATCCTATGGCGTTACAAGCCAATGGATAAAGGAATGGCTGATCGGCAGCAGGCAGCGAGTGGGAATAAAGGGGTCTGTTTCAGGTTGGCTGCCAGTGACTACTGGTGTTCCCCAGGGGTCAGTATCTGAACTACTGCTTTTCATTTTGTTTGTCAGTGATGCAGATAGTGGAATTGATGGCTCTGTGGCAAAGTCTGCGGATGATACGAAGATAAATAAAGGGGTAGATAGAGTAAACAATGCGATTGCAGCACGACAAATTGGAAGAATGGTAAAATAATAGTGGCATTTTGAATAAAGTGTTGGGAAATGTATGATAATGCATTATGGTCAAAAGAATAATATTGTGGACTATTATCTAAATGGGGAGATAATTCAAACATTAGATAATTTGCAAGGTGGATGGGTCCAGGAGAGATAGAGCAGTGAAAGAAATGCTTGGACTAAAGCCAGATCGAACATATAGACAGGCTTTGAGGAAAGATAAGCAGATTAAAGGGCGTAAAGGTAGTAACGTAGAAGAGCTGAAATGTTTGTACTTCAATGCAAGAAGCATGAAGAACAAAGGTGATGAACTGAGAGCTTGGATACATACATGTAATTATGATGTAGTGGCCATTACAGAGAACTGGCTGGCACAAGGGCAGGAATGAATTCTCAATAGTTCTGGATTTCAGTGCTTTAAAATGGATAAAGAGGGGGAAAGGGGAGGAGGGGTGGCATTACTGATCAGGGTTACTATTACAGCTACAGAAAGGGTGGGTGACGTAGCAGGATCCTCTTTTGAGTCAGTATGGGTGGAACTCAGGAACAGAAAGGTAGCAGCTATCGGCCCCGTGGTAGCAGCAGAGATACCGAGGAGCACATAGGGAGGCAGATTTTGGAAAGGTGCAAAAATAACAGTGTTGTTATCATGGGTGCCTTTAAATCCCCTAACAGTGATTGGCACCTGATTAGTCCCAGGTGTTTAGATGGGGCAGTGTTTGTTAAGTGTGTCCAGGACGGATTTCTGTCACAGTATGTTGACAAGCCGACTAGGGGGAATGCCATACTAGATCTAGTATTAAGTAACGAACCGAGTCAGGTCACAGATCTCTCAATGGGTGAGCATGTGGAGATCAGTGATCACCGCTACTTGGCCATTAGCATTATCATGGAACAGGATAGAATCAGAGAGGACTGGAATTTTTTTAATTGGGGAAGCGAAAATTATGTGGTTATAAGGCTAGAACTTGCAGGTGTGAATTGGGATGAGGTTTTTGCAGGGAAATTTACTATGGACATGTGATCGATGTTTAAGGATGTCTTGCAGGATGTTAGGGATACAATTATCCCGGTGAGGAAGATAAAGACTGGTAGGGTAAAAGAACCATTGTTGGCAGGTAATGTGGAAAATCTGGTCAGGTAGCAGAAAGCAGTATACATAATGTTTAGGAAGCAAGGATCAGGTGGGGCTATTGAGGAATATAGTGTAATAAGAAAGTTGCTTAAGAAGGGGTTGAGAAGAGTAAGAAGGAGGCATTGAGAAGGCCTTGGCCAGTAAGGTAAAGGAAAACCCGAAGACATTCTTCAATTATGTGAAGAAAAAAAGGATGACAGAAATGATGGTAGGACCGATTAGAGATAAAGGTGGGAAGTTGTGCCTGCAGACTGTGGAAGTGAGCATGTTCCTCAATGAATACTTCACTCGGTATTCACCAATGAGTGGGAACTTGATGACGGTGAGAACGATATGAGTGAGATTGATGTTCTGGAGCATGTTGATATGAAGCGAGAGGAGGTGTTGGAGCTACTAAAATACAGCAGGACGGATAAGTCCCCGGAGCCTGACGGAATATTCCCCAGGCTGTTCCACGAGGCAAAGCAAGAGATTGCTGAGCCTCTGGCTAGGAATCTTTATGTCCTCGTTGTCCACGGGAATGGTACCGAAGGATTGCATGGAGTCCAATATTGTCCCCTTGTTCAAAAAAGGTAGTAGGGATAGTCCGTGTAATTGTAAACCTTTGAGCCTTACCTCTATAGTTTGAAAGCTGTCGGAAAAGATTCTTGAGAGATAGGACCTATGGGAATTTAAAGAATCATGGTCTGATCAGGGACAGTCAGCATAGCTTTGTGAAGGGCAGATCGTGTCTAACAAGCCTGATAGAGTTCTTTGAGGAGGCGTCCGGGCATATAGATGAGGCTTGTACTGTGGATGTGATCTACGTGGATTTTAGTAAGACATTTGACAAGGTTCCACATGGTAAGCTTATTGAGAAAGTCAGAAGGCATGGGATCCAGGGAAGTTTGGCCAGTTGAATTCAGTATTAGCTTGCCTACGGAAAGCACAGAGTCGTGGAGGAAGGAATACGTTCAAATTGGAGGGTTGCGAATACTGGTGTCCCACAAGTATTTCTTCTGGGTCCTCTACTTTTCGTGATTTTTTTAACGATATGAATGTGGAGGTAGAAGGTTGGGTTGGCAAGTTTGCAGACGACACAAAGTTTGTTGGTGTTGTAGATCGTGTTGAGGGTTTTCGAAGATTGCGGAGAGACATTGTTAGATAAAAAATGGGATGAGAAGTTACAGATGGAGTTCAACCCAGAGAAGTGTGAGGTGATACACTTTGGAAGGACAAACTCCAAGGCAGAGTACAAAGTAAATGGCAGCTTACTTGGTAGTGTGGAGGAGCAGAGAGATCTGGGGGTACATGTCCACATATCCCCGAATGTTGCCTCACACGTAGATGTGGTAGTTAAGAAAGCTTATAGGGTGTTAGCTTTCATAAGTCAAGGGACAGAGTTTAAAAGTCGCGATGTAAAGATGCAGCTCTATAAAACTCTGGTTAGGCCACACCTGGAGTACTGTGTCCATTTCTGGTCGCCTCACTATAGGACGGATGTGGAAGCACTGGAAAGGGTACAAAGGAGTTTTAGAGAGTGCGTATTATGATCAGACATTAAGAGAGCTAGGGATTTACTCTTTAGAGAAAAGGAGGATGAGAGGAGACATGATAAAGGTGTACAAGATATTAAGAGGAATAGATAGAGTGCATAACCAGGCCTCTTCCACAGGGCACCATTGCTCAGCACAAAAGGACATGGCTTTAACGTAAAGGGAGGGAAGTTGAAGTGGGGTATTATAGGAAGTTTGTTTGATTCAGAGAGTGGTTGGTGCATGGAATGCCCTCCCTCTGTCAGTGGGTGATGACCCAGAACCCGGTCTCTGGACTCGGAATGAATGAACTCATCCTCTCCTCTCCAGACTCTGGTGCTACTCCAAGACACCAGGCCCCATTCGCCGCCTCATCCGGTTTCCAGTAATGCCTCCCCGATGTCTCCAAGAATGGCCTATAATGACCCGGAGTATCCATACTACATTTTCTGAACAAGGGAACTCATTCGACTCTTTCCAATCCTCCGGTACAATTCCGGTGGAGAACGGGGACATAAACATCCTAGCCAGAGGCTCAGCAGTCTTTTCCCTCGCCTCCTGGAGCAGCCTGTGGAATATTGCATTTTTCCCCGGGGACTCATACGCCCTAATATATTTTAACAACTGCAACACCTCCTCTCCCTTAATATCATCATGCTCGAAAACATCAACCTTACTTGTATTGTCTTCACCGTCATCAAGTTCCCTCTCACAGCATCCAGCACACCTTCCACCCTTTATCTTTAACGGGTGCTAAGTACACTCCTGTCATCCTTTCGTTCATCATATAACTGAAGAAAGTCTTCGGGTTTTCCTTTACCCTACCAGTTAAGGCCTTCTCATGTCCCCTTCTTGTTCTCCTCAACCACTTCTTAAGCTCCTTTCTTGCTACACTAGATTCCTCAATAGACCCATCTGATCCTTGCTTCCTGAACATCATGTGTGCTGCCTTCTTCCACCTGACTAGATTTTCCACCTCACTTGTCACCTATGGTTCTTTCACCCTACCATTCTTTGTTTTCCTCACCGGGACAATTTCATCTCTAACATCCAGCAAGAGATTCCTAAACATCGACCACATGCCCATAGTACATTTCCTTGCAAAAACTTCATTCCAATTCACGCCCGCAAGTTCTAGCCTTATAAACTTATAATTTGCCCTTCCCCACTTAAATGTTTTCCTGTCTTCCCTTATTCTATACATTTCCATGATAATGCTAAAGGGCAGGGAGCGGTGGTGTCTGCCCCCCAGGTGCTCACTCACTGACATTTCTGTGACGTGACCCGGTTCCTTAGCTAATACGGCAGTGATTCCCTTGGCTGAGCAATGGACGCCGTCCTCTGCCTGCCTCTGCTGCTGCCGCCGGGGTGTACCAAGATACCGGCCACACCACGGCGCTGCACAGCAGCGGTTCCAAGCCCGGGTCTTCGCCAGCCTGAGGCAAATCTAACGACGTCGGCGATCGGACGCGCCGTGGCCGAGCTTCTCGGCTTCAGCGCCCTCGGGCTCATCTGCATGCTGGTGCAGTGCCTGCAGTTAAAGAAAAGTCAAAGGAAGAAGTATTGACTGCTATCCTCCTTTGATGATCTCGTGGAGATAGCTCCAATGGACACAGATGATGATGACGCAACATTATTTGAAGCGAAGAGCATGAGGAGCTTTGCACTTCCTATTTCACGTCTGCAAAATGAACCAGTTTTCAGGCTGAAAGATGCCATGAGCTGAAAATCCGAGAAACTAGAGTTGCCCCATCTCTGCCTTTAAAAAAGTCAATTCACTGTTTAGAAAGTACATTGGTAGCGGCCAATAACACCTGGTTCTGAAATAGTATTGAGCAAACCCTCTAGATTTACAGCCTGGAATCTGTGCTGTGTGGGGAAGAGACAGTCTCCCATCAACATTGATACAACTCACATGATCTTCGACCTCTTCGCCACTTCGTTGCACATTAACACAGCAGGACGGAAGGAGATGGTTGAGAATTGATTTGTATGAAACATGTGCTGGGAGACCTGTGCAATAACCCATAATCAACATATGGGCCTGAGCTGTTTATCTCAATGTTAAAAAGCCACATTACTTGTTTTTAGCCCCACTACCTTGTGGGTAGCCTCGGGAGAGGCAATGCTTTTGGGAGTAGACCCAGACAGAAAATCCAGCGTGGCGCCCCTAAGGCGGCTGGAAATCACTGACACCCTCCCGGTAACTCCTGCTGCCATATTGGCGCAAAATGTATTGCATTGGTCTCCTTTAGACTACGCCAGCAAGGCCGGTTTGAGGGGAGGGGAGTCCTGACAACTGGGCATCCTAGGACCTCCATATTCATCGCCCAGGCTTGCGCCCTGGAGAGGTCTTTCCAGCTTCGCTTCACGGCGTCGAAACAACACAGGAGGCAACAGATACTGGGCGTAGCCTCTTGCTCGAGCCAAGAATTGCCTCCGACGGTGGGAGAGAACATCGTGTCTCATTGAACTGCTACCACCCGTCTTAAACTGTGCAGACCCCAACCAGTAAGGTGCTGTCCCGCCACAGTTCATCTGCCTCATTGGGTGGTGGACTGAGAGGTGGACTGAAAATCAAGCAGCAGGCAAGAACACAACAAAGAAACGGAATCAGACATTCAGACTTGCTTGCTGGAATGTACTGACTATGCTGACTGGTCTGGAATGCGTAAGTGCGAACGTAAGACTGCCATCATAAACAATGAACTGAAGAGGCTTCACATTGACGTCTCACACTGCAGGAAACTTAATTGGCTGATTCCAGATCCCTCAAGGAGACGGACTACACCTTCTTTTGGCAAGGCAAATTTGACAGTGAGCCCAGCGAGCACGGTATGGGCTTCGCCGGCGGAAACAGTCTCTTGCAAATAATGGAACTAACCCCAAGTGGATCAGAAAGACTATCTTGCATCAAACCTCAAACCTTTGCCGGCCCTGCTCACTTGATTCGCGCTTATGCTCCAACTCACTGTGCTCCACCAGAAATAAAGGACAGGTTCTACGAAGAGCTTCAAGCTGTCCTGGAACTTACACCCACAAGCGAGCAAGTAATCCTTCTTGGCGATTTTATTGCAAGAGTAGGAGCTGATCTGGACACCTGGCGCGCATGCTTAGGCCATTTTGGTGTGGAGAAAATTAACGGAAATGGACAGCCGCTACTGGAACTCTGCACTTACCACAACCTGTTCATCAGCAACACTTTCTTCCAAACGAAACTACAGCACAGAGTCTCTTGGAGATACTGACGCTCCAAGCACTGGCACCAGCTCGACGTGATGATCACCAGACGAGAAAACCTAAATAACGTCCTCTTGACACGCAGAGTGCTGATTATGATACAGACCATTCGCTCGTCTGCTCCAAAATCAAGCTGAGACCCAAAAAGGTTCATCAATCTAAACCTCCTGAGAATCCCCGCATCGATGGCAGCAAGGCACTGCTTTCAGAAAAGACAGAGTTGTTTCGTGACTCCATCGAGAACTCTCTTCACAGCAGACCTACAGGCGCAGACATTACCTCCACATGCCATCACCAAAGGGACACAATACATGATACAGCGTTGTCAGTTTTCGGGGGCAAGGCTGGAAAAACAAATGACTGCTTTGTGGAGCACTCCGACGTGACGGCCACGGTTGTTGAAAAGAAACGTACCGCTTTCTTGGAATACAGGTGCTCTGAAAGCAGCCAGAGATGAAGTTCAGCCAACAACCAGGTGATGTGCTAATGACTACAGGCTTAGCTTTTGCAGCAATAACCAAACACACGCCAGTCTAGGTCACCTCAGAGAGATGTATAAAGGCATCAAAAAAGCATTCGGTCCCACACAGAAAAATACAACTTGTGGTGGTTCAGTCCGAAGTCCGTGGTCTGCTCCGCGAACTCCAGACTCCGGGTTTTCCGGCGGTCCCTTGCTGCAGTTGGACTTAACTAGAAACACCTGAGCCTCATATTGTAACTGGGAATATAAGTGGCCCTGGTATTGTATGTGGCTGGGTGGGTCGCTTTGTCATGATACTCAAGGCACTGATTGCAGGTGGAAGGCTAGAAGTGATTTTTGCCATCCTTTGGGCCGCGTTGGAGAACCATGGCTTCTGGAAGCCTTGCTGGTCGTAGTCGGAGGGGACATTGCGTTATGGATTCAGCTGTTTCCCGGCCCACCTGGGTTGCCGTCAGCCACTCCGAGCTAGGTAGGAATCCGGTTGATTCCATAACCAGCCAAGGCTGACAGCCAGAACGGCTAGTCGGAGCTACCCCGATGCAGAGGTGGAACTGTCTATCGTTCATTGGTGTTTGTCTCTTCCTGTCCTCGCCCCTGGGGTGTAAGTCCGACCGTTCTGCCGTTGCCCTGCGGGGTGATCTGTCTTGTCTTGTCCTCGCCTCCGTGGGGTAAGTCAGGCCGTTCTGTCGTTGCCCTGCGGATGATCCTGCCCCATCTTGATGAGTCCCGGCTTTCCGGTGGATAAGTCCCAGCTCTATGTCTCTGTACTGTCCCATCTCATGTCAGCGTCCTGTTAAAGATGAGTCCCGGCTCCATGTTGATGTACAGTTCCTAGTCTGCCTCTAGCTCCAGTCTTCAAGTTCTCCAACCTCCAAGCCTCCAGCCCCAAGCCTCGAGTCAAGCCTGCAGCCTCTATCCTCAAGCCTCAAGACCTCAAGTCCCTAGCCAAGCCTCGTCATCTCCTCGCATTGGTTTGGAGGTCCGAGCCCGCGGCGACCCAGGTTCTGGGTCCTTGTTCAGTCTCGGGCTCGGAGTCCACCCCAGGCTCCGTGTTCCAACTCCCTCTTCCTGGTCCTTCTTCCCCTGCCGAGACTGCATCCCGTCCCGTCCTTGGGTTCCGTCTCGTCTTGTTTCCGGGGCTCGGTGTCTGTGTCCTTCAGTTGGGTCCTGATTCAACACCCGACTTAAGACACAGCTCCTCTGAAATCCAAGTCAGCTGACATCATAACAGACAACGCCAAACAGATGGAGCTCTGGGGGTAACATTACCGTTAACTGTATGCCCGCGTGAACAACTGCCAGCCATGGAGGAGCTGGAAGAAAAACCCACGGTGGATGAGCTCAGGAAAGCTATCGACAAACTTGCTGTTGGTAAAGCCCCAGATTAGGACGGCATACCATCAAAAGTTATCAAGTGCGCCAGGGACACACTTCAGGAAACCCTTCACAGGCTACTTTGCCAGTGCTGGCAAACAGGAGCGTTTCCACAGGACATGCGGTATGCTAACATTATAACTCTGTACAAGAACAAGTGAGACCGAAGTGACTACAATAATTACCGCGGCATTTCACACCTTAGCATCACTTGAAAATTGTTTGCTCATGTCATCCTAGGAAGGATTCAAAAGGTGGCCGAGAGGATCTACACAGAATCACAGTGCGGGTTCCATGCTGCAAGAACAACAACGGGCATGATCTTCTCCCTAAGGCAGCTTCATGAAATGTGCAGAGAGCAGAAGAACCCCTTGTACGTCGACTTCATCGACCTCACCAAGGCGTTTGACATGATCAGCAGAAGCGGGCTCTTCCAGGTCCTCCACAAAATTGGCTGTCCCCCGAGGCTGCTAAAGCTGATTCAATCCTTTCACGGTGACATGAAAGGCCCAGTCCAGTTTGATGGATCAACTTCAGTCGCCTTCAGCATCAAAAGCGGAGTCAAGCGAGGATGTGTGCTTGCCCGAACTCTGTTCTGTATCTTTTATGAAGTACTCCTGAAACAAGCCTTTGGGAATTCAACAGAGGGAGTTTACCTGCACACAAGATCCTACAGGAAACTGTTCAGTCTCGCAAGACTCAAAGTCAAGTCGAAGGTGAGAAAAGCCCTAATCCAATACCTGCTGTTTGCAGATGATGCTGCTGTGCCAACTCACTCAGAAGAAGAGCTCCCAAGACTGATGGACCGCTTCCCCGAGGCAAGTAAGGCCTTTGGTCTCACAATAAGCCTGAAGAAAACAAACATCCTAGGACAGAACGTCACTCAACCTCCAGCAATCATCATCGACAACTCCACCGCTGAGGTTGTTCATGAGTTCACTTACCTGGGATCGATCACAAACGCACTGTCTTTGGAGCCTGAACTCAACAAAAGGATGAGGTAGCCTGCCACGACTCTGTCTAGACTCATCAAGAGAATATTGAACAATAGCATGCTGTTCAAGCACACCACGATACATGTCTGCAGAGCATGTGTTCTCAGCACCCTCCTCTATGGAAGTGAGACGTGGACCCTTTATTCTCACCAAGAAAAGAGGCTGAACATCTTTCACCTGCGCTGTCTCAGACGCATCCTCCTGATCTCATGGAAGGACAAAGTTACCAACAACAGTGTCCTTGAACAGCCTTGAACAGTGCTCTGAGGCAGCCTAGACTGCGGTGGCTGGGACATGTCCACAGGATGGAGGATAGAAGAATACCAAAAGACATCCTATATGGGAAGTTGGCCTCCAGCAATCCATCAACTGGACGTCCCCATCTGCCCTTCAAGGGTGTATGAAAGAAAGACCTGAAGGACCTGGAGATCAGCGTGGATGTTTGGGAAGAGCTAGCAGATGATCGGGGCAGATGGAGGCAGGAACTCCACCAAGTTCCCAAAAGAGGTGAAGAGTAGCTGAGGCGGAAGGCTGAGGAGAGGCGCATACGCAGAAAGCAGAAACGTATACCTCCCTATTACTAGAGTTATACATGGATGTTAATGCACTTTTCAACAGTACGCAGGGATTAACTTCAAACAAACCTTCAGCTTGTCCTGAATAAAATCCAAGCCTGATCCTCCAAGGAGGTCTTTCAGAACTGCATTTACAGCGAAATAATATGATTATTTTGAAGCTCACATTCAGTTTCCATTCAGTTACAGCCAAGTTTTACGTTTGAGTTCACTTCCACGGAACGAAATCAATTGAAGTTTAAGTTCAGATATTTAGATCGTCTGTTGTTGGAGAATGTAACTATGTAAGAGTCAACAAGTGACTGAATATTCTGGGCTAGGCAGTATGGTAAGAAGTACCTTTAGCGCTATTCAATACGCTATGAATACTCCCGATCAGGTCCGTCTCAATTAGCCTCTAAAAGCAATGTCCGGATCCTGGAGTTCCCTTGTGGTTTAGCCACTAAACCGGACGGAACCGTTCTGCCGAAAAGAGAAGAGGAAATTGTGGGTTACTTGCCCTAGTCGCCTAGGACACGTGGGATTCGTAAGCTGTGGTTGACAGCTTATTTTGGAAAAGGCCTTGTGGCTACACCCACTCGTGGGGAACACATTCGAAATAAAACTCCGAAAGAAAAAAAAATCCTGCGTTACAGTCCTTAAGGCAGCCAGACTTGGATTTCAACGCTGACTTGCAACTCCCGCGAAGCCGCTGGTAGCAAGCTGTATTGGTCACTGTCGTTCCTTTTGCAGTCATCTGCTGCGTGCGAGGGGATGGTTGTTCTGATGCATGCACAGCAGCGGTCTCTCAATTTCCAATTGTTGTGGTTTGCGTACTGGAGTGTCTATCACGTAGAAAGCTATGACCCAATATCCATTGACGACACTGATCAATGGAGGGCTCCCGTCAGTCGGTATATTCCATTATTACACCACAAAGGAGCTAGGTATACACTTCAGGGAGAGACAATTCGAGCTGTAATGTGTCACGGGGATCAAAGGTGGATAGGAATAGCAATTTTAAATGTTTCCCTCGTATAATTTCGTAGGATCTATCCCAGGCTCAGGAGGTATTGTGAAATTACGAAGTAAGTACGACAGGGCCTTTACTTCCTCATGAGTTTGCGAAGATTCGACATGATATCTAAAACGTCGACAAGCTGCTATAAATGTGTGATGGAGAGTACATTGACGGTCTTTATCACAGCCTGGTGTGAGAACACCAAAGTCCTTTAACGGAAGATCCTTCAGAAAGTAGTGGATACTGTCCAGTCCATCACAGGTAATGCTCTCTCCATTAGTGAACATATCTACGCGGAACGTTATGGCAGGAAAGCGGCATCCATCATCCGGAATCTACATGACCCAGACCATGCTCTTTCATGCCATTCACCGCAAACAATTCCAGGAATATTTATTACCTCTTAATCATCAGGCCCTTGAATCAGCGAGGACAACTTCACTAGAAAAGGACTCATTTCCAAAATACTTTCCTCTTACGTTGTAGTTTGTGTTTGCTCATTTATTTATTATTATGATTTCTGCATTTTCTTTCTTTATGCATTTTCCCATCTGTTGTCTTTTCTACACTGGCTGTCAGCCTTGTTAGTACGTTCCTTCAATGATCCTATTGTGAATAATGACTGTATTGTGCATGCACGCAAATAATAAAGTTTGTAATAAATTTAATCTGAGCTTTGAACAAATTCTGTTTTTCATCAAAGTCAGGATTGTGGTGAAGTACTCTACAATGTTGTGGATGAATGTAGCCTACAAATTCTTGGATCTGGCTTTGTAAGCTGCCTTATCCTCAGTTATTGGTATTACGTACCGCCGACCCGATGTCACAGCAGTTTTACACTATCTGGAGAGAGCACGCATTAATACATTGAGGTCAGTCAAACGGCCCGTTTCAAACCCAAGATGTCGACCATCTGAATGTCAAAGGTATCAAAAGCATAGAAACCACACCAAGTATATACTCTTGATCAGGAATTATATCTCAATGTATTTTTGGTGTTTTGTGAGCACCCCCATACTCACTGTAACCGTATTGTGGAATTGACCTCGCTTCAAAGTGTGCAGTGTTTCTAGAAGGTAGCTCATTGCCAATTAAGTGCTTGCAGAGTCGGCTCATCTCGGATCTCTTTCATGAATCAGGAAGAAAAGGCAACAATAACACATCTGTTATTCAAAACCAAACAGCATGCAGTTTGGTCGTCACACTCTGTGACGTGATTGTACTGGAGATGGTGCAGAAGTGATTCACCAGGACTCTGCACATTTCAAAGCTGAAGATAAATTTATTACATAAGCAAACGAAATTAAACCCTTAATGATAAAAAGAACGCAAGCTAATTAAATAGAAGTAGTACCGAAAACATGAGTTGCAAAAAGTTTGTGTTGTTCCTTCGGAGGGTAACTCCTAACTAACGTGTTTAAAATGTGCATGGCAAAGGTAACTGGGAGAGGTCTGAGCTATTCCACTCAGCTCATCTTTCAATTTGTGTTTTCTTTGCCCCTTAAGCTCCCGCTGGCATACTTCAAAATCGATCCTTTAGTTGCCATGCTCGTATATCCTTTGGCAATCTATCGTTCTTTCCAAAACGTCCATCATTATTCGTCATTTCCTTGTTCAGAGTCGGTCAGTATTGAAGCTGCTTTACCTCAAGTGACAGTCATTTAATTTTCCATTTCCTTTCACTATGCTTTTGGCTCTGACGTTCCCATCGCCTCCCCCTTCTCTCTCTTCCTCTCTCTCTAGCTCGCCCCATCTCTCTCTTTCACTTACAGATATTTGACATACGTGTGCATAAAATTATCAGATGTGTGATGGAGCAGCTGGCTCGTCTAAAGTTTCGAACGAAGACATTCACCAGGTAAGACGGGGAACGGAAATTCGTTTCCTGATCCACTGACGAGCTGAGACTAGCAATTAACCAATGAAGTGTTAATGGGTTGGCTTATATAGCAACATTGGGTATTTCGAGAACTGTGTCAGAGTTATTATTTGCATCTGTTGTAAAGTGTGACGTAGTTCTCGAAATAGTAAATGCTGGGTTTTAAAACAAATAATTATGTCAATTTCAAGAGCACGGAGGTAATTATGTACGGTTAATGACGCAATATGGAAAATTCTCCCCAGACTGTGATGCTCTAGAGTAGAGTTCATGTCCAATATTTTGAAGGCATTGGTTGAATGTGACAGTGATGCACTCATCGAACCAAAGGAGCAACCTTTGCACTCAAAAAGTGTTCAACATATCGAATGAGCTGGCAGAGGAAGTAGTTCAGACTGGTGCATTAAGCACGTTTTGAAAATACAATGGGATGCTACTGTTATGATCCAGCAACAATTAATTTATAATTGAGGCAGTTTTTTATAACAAATAAAACATTTATTAAACACTCCTAAGGAAACGAAAGTAAACAAACGACTAACTTAACCGGAAGTGGACTGCTGTACGGCAGCTCGAACAGTTCATAAATCAAGAAAAGCGAACACAGTTCTTTTAAGTAGTATTGCAAAAGTCCAATAAAATATACAGTCAATTAGGAGAGACGTTCCTTGAAGTAATAACTTCTCTTTCGTGACGTTACTACTGATCCCAGCCGAAGTATGCTTTACCCGAAGTACTGACGGTAAAGAAAATTAAACGGATTAAAGGCACTGAACTTTCCTTGGCGAAACATTGCATCCAACTCTTTCTGCTTTCACAATGCAGGAGCTATCTTTGATTGCAGGTTACTAATTCCTTCTGAAAGAGGATCAAATAAGGTTGAACCTGTTTTACCGCCGGCAACATCAACTTTCCTCAATCTTTCAGCTTCCTGAACATCGATAATTCTACACTCTCCGACTGGACTATAACTGCCAGTGTTTTTCAGAACTACCAGCACAACGGTTCTCACAGTAGAAATTAAAACTCCACTTTTAAAACGAAACTACGTCATAACATCAAATACACAGCAGAACGGAGTCACTGACGAATTCAACTACGATCTGTCCTCTGTCACAGGGAGTGGTTCTCATTTTACACCCTGTTGAGAAAAGAAATATCTCATGAACCCTCACTGGCGGGAAAATCACGTCACTCCACCATCGCAAGACCATTGTATCATGCCCAGCAGAGCCTTAATTACCTCATGGCCATGTGACAGGCACAAGACACTCACGGGTACGTAACACTACATACTCAGGTTCGATTTCTAAGGTTATAGGCCAAACGTATCCAAAATGCGAACACCATAGATGGTAAACTGTTTGGAAATGGTCTGGTCGGTCCCCGACAATAGAAAGCGGTTAATTAAGTTTACTCCCACCCATCTCTCTCCTGCTGACAACAAAACATCGACAAGAAAAGGGGAGAATACTTTTAAATCCGCCTGTGGCCCCTCCAGAAGTAAAACTTCAGGGCAATTGCGTGGGTGCAGCAGACGCGACTGACACGGGAAAAAATACTGTTATCTGTAGTTGTTTAGAAGCAGCATTTATTTAACGGCAGGCCATTAATTGTGTTGCAGCTTTCAGGAATTCAGTGCCATTGTACAGAACATGTTAACATTCAGTCGCGCAGTAAGCAGGAGGGTGCCAAATGACTGGAGAAACTCAAGGGGAAAGCTCACATGTATAGGAACAACTAATTGACGTTTTGGGCCGAGCCCCTTCTTCAAACCTGGAAAAGAAGAGGGAAGAAGCCAAGATTTAATAAAAAGGGTATGGAAAGCAAGAAGGTTAACGGAAAGTGATAGGCGAGGCCAGGTAGGGAGCAGAGGTAAACTACTGGAAAGGAAAGGTCATTGAATAGTCAGTTATGTAGGGACCGTGGCGAAGCGACATGTGGAATACACGAATTTATAAATCAGGGGAGAAAGCTGTGCCAAGGCCAATGTTCTTCTTCCTTCTTCCCACAGGCGCTGAGAATTTCTTCCATTTTCCTTTTTACTTTGCAAGTCAGAATTAAATGCTGCTCGGCACTTCTTTTCCTTGTCGGCTAGCAGTAATCTGTCATGTTTTAGCGACAGCCATGACCACTGCCGGAGAGCATTTACAAGGTACGAATGAACATAACAATGGTGGGTATGTTTGCATTCTAAAATGTTCCTCCTGGGAGAATATGGGGAAGTATTGATGGCAATGCTGTGATGATAAAGTAGGATCAATAAAAATGAACAATTAATGTGTAAACAAAATGTGCTCAATAACCGACCACCACTTTCTCTCTCTCTCTCATTTTCTCTAGTTTAATGAGACGGGGAGAACAAAAGCTTCTAGAAAGTGTACAGTTTGTGTGTGTCTGTGTGTTCGTAAGACAGAGGAAGACAGAGAGAGTGAATGAGAGAGAGAGACAGACAGAGAGAGAGAGTGTGTGGGAGGGAGAGAGAGGGGACAGACAGAAACAAGGAGACAGTCATAGAGCTAAAGAGACAAGCAGACAGTCAGACAGAGAGACAGAGAGATAGGATGACGGACAGAGAGCAGGAAAGGAGAAAAAGACACTGAGAAAAAGACGTTTCATGGCGGGAACAGGGCTGTGTTGCGAAAGAGGAAAATATTCACTTCATGCATAGAACAGACCGGACATTGTCAGAGACGGGTAGCAAGTAAAAAAGGTTTGGGTTAATCGTCAATTTAAATAGGAACAAGGGGTCAAGATGTTCAGGGATGCTCAGGCCAGCGCTTCCGTCGAAGCCAGATGCAATCAGTTGCTCAAAGCGCCGTTCATGACAATGGTGCCACTTACAGACAAGTGGAGAGTCTGAGAGCATATGGGGGAGGTATAGGATGGAGAGAGATTAGACACACGGAAATTGCAATATTTGGCAGAAGTTAATTCTAACGTTTAGTGTTTCTAAATCTGATATAGTGGGTATTTCACCACATTATTTAGTTCCTCTCGGAATTTGTTCTGAGTCAGGACAAAGATACACGTGTTCGTGCAGGAACTGAGGACCTGCAGCAACCGCCCCCACCCCATCCGTACAGTGATACTGTATAACTGGGTTCAGTAACGCAATATTCAAACCTCATTGAAATCCCGTGGTAGATATATGTAGGACTATCAGTGGCAGTAACAGTTGTATTGACTGTTCAGCCAAACAAAATGGCTTCTTTGTAATGTTATTTAATGGTGTAATGGGTTTCTGTGTCTGGTATGTTTGGATTATGACTACCGATAAGGGGGAAACTAACCATTGGAGAATTGTTATGCTATCTTGTATGTGTAAGCTGAGCGGGAGTTCGCCGGCTTTTTCGGGAGGAGAGCGTGGAGGACGGACGTATGAGGAGCGGACAGCGGTTCCAGCGCAGCAGATACTGGACATAGGCAGTTCGGACGGTGGCCGAAAGCATGGAAGGTCGTGATGAAACCGAAGGCGTGAGCTCTACCGTATTAAAATATTATCTGCACAAACTGTTTGTCATGGTACGGTCCGTGAAGTCCACGTTCTGGTTCCCACTACGGTCCTTGGACTCCAGACTCCGGGTCTCCGGCTGTTCCTTGTTTCATTTGGGCTTAATCTTAGTCACCTGATTCTTGGGGCTGGGACTATAAGCGGCCCTGGGTTCGAGTGCAGGTGCTGGTTCGTCTTCTCAGTATCTTGTGCTCGACTCTGTGGGGTAATTCAGGCTGCCTTTGCCGTTAGCCTGCAGTTGCATCTGCCACTCCCTGTCCTTGCCTCCGTTGGGTAAGCCAGGCCGTCTTTCCCGTTACCCTAAGGCTGGATTGTTCTATTCCCTTCCCTTTCTTTCTGCTACCCACGCCTGAAGCTTTGACTGCTACCCACGCCTACGTCCTCGCCTGTATCGCCGTCTAGCTCAGCCGCAGAGTAAGACCGGAGCCTTTCACGCCAACGGAAGGAAATATTTATCTTTGAGCTTGGAACTGTATCTTCGTGTCCCTGTGCTTAGTGACCGCGTATAATTCCCGGCCCTACGTCCTGGTGCCAAGGAGGGTTCCCGGCTTTGTGTTCTGCGTTCCTGTGCTCCAGACCAAGGCTCCGTGGAAGTTCCATTCCGTGTCCTCTGACGGAGGTTTCATTCTGTGTTCCAGGCTCCGAAGGAGGTTCTAGTCCGTGTCCAAGTCGAAGTCGTAGCCTAGGCTCTGAGTCCTGGTCTCATCCAGGGTTAGTTTCCGTGTCCAGCTACGCCTCTCCCCGCTTCTGCTTTGCTCTCCCTCGACCGAGGCTCTGCGTTCCTGCTATCTCTGGATCAACACCAAGTCTGAGCTTCCAGTCCCCGTCCAGCCCTGGAGTCCCGGGTCCTGCCCCCACGTCCAGACCTGTTGCCTTGCCAGGTTCAGTCTTCGACTTGATCCGGAGTCCGATCCCGATTCAAGACCCAGATTCCGGGTCCCTGTCCAGTCTCTGGCTCGGAGTCCTTGCCCAGGTTTCTAGTTCCTAGTTCCCAGTCCCTAGTTCCTCGTCAAGGTCCCACTTTCCTACTCTAGTCCTAGCCCGTGACCTGTCTCCTAGTCTTGTCCAGGGTCCGTGTCTTGACAAACGTCGTTTTTTCCACACTTCCCTTGGTTTCTGGATACACCTAGTCCTCTTCCTAGTAATTCAGTGTCTGTGTCTTGCATTTGGTTCCGACCCAAAACCCACCTTATGATAATGATAAACTTATTTATTTGGCGCCTTTAGGTTATCTGTTTCTACTACTCATCAGCAAGAAATAACTTTATAGTTGCACTTATTTACTCGATTCTGTGTGTATTGTCTGGTATTTGTGTGGGCATTACGCCATATTTACACCGAAGTATTGCACCATTGGCGGGGCGACGGCGGTGTACCCTCGGCGAACGGAGGTAAACTGGTGGTACGGAAGCTACATATGAATTATCACCTGTGTTGCCAAGAACAGTATGAAACTACCAGTTACGCTGAACAGCAAAACGTTGAATTTGCGTAGGTTCTCCATCTCCCGGTCCTTCTCATTTTCTCCACTCTTTTGTCCCCGGAGCCCCCTGCGGATTCCACTGGCCGCTAGAATCCGCCTGACAGTCAGTAGATTGAACAAAATCAGAAAGAATGGGAATAAAGGGAGTAAAATGCGGTGAAATATGTCAAATGCCGCCCATGACGAAGATGTATTGCAGCTTTGTGTAAGAACACAATCCCAGGGAACACCATCAATTATTTCTCCAGGCCCGTATACAAAGCCCCAGGAGACAGTCTCCAAACAGGCCAGCGCACTAACTGTTCCGATAACTATCGCCGCCGTCCTCTCGGTGCAATAATTTCTTTTGAGCTTCTCACAGCAAATAGCCACAAATCGATCGGCGGTGAAAGCGACAGACAGTTAGACTCAGGTCGCTGTGCTCGCAAAGATAAACCATAAACCGAGATTGCACACATGAGTGATTCGCAGGACCGATCTGGGGAATCCACCTCAGCAGCGGATCTAAGATAATGACCAGGAGATCGGCCCCTGCCAATCTCACCAAGCCGCGAATGACACATTTGGAGAGACAGCACTTTCCTCTCGACAGGATCACAATCGCCACCAAGTTTGCTGGAAGAGAGACAGGGAAAAGCAAGTTGAGAAAATACTGAGCAGAAACCATTGGAGTTATAACAGGGGATGGAATAATATTTCCAATTTATTGATGCATTTAGCGGTGGAAGGATCGACAGAGGGCACTGTCCTGGTATAGTGAGAAAACTTGTTTCTAGAGTCAAATAAAGTGAGTATGATCTCAATACGGATTCCATGCAGATGACCGAATTATGAAGGGGCAGGGGAAAACAAAAGTGTGGTAACAACCTCTTCAGAGTACAGACTGAATGGAGCAATTTCTAGTGGCACCAACATTAAATGATGGGCGCACTCAGCAGGCACCGGGCAAAACAGTCGACGTTTCGGGCTAGAACCGCTGAGCCGTACTGGAGAGAAAAAAATGTTGAGGTGTATAATTAGAAGGCGTTTGTCAGGCAGATAGAAACACATGGTGAAACCTGAAACCTGAAAGGGGAGGGACTAAGCAACGTGTTGGGGAGTTGATTGGATAAATAGTTAAAGTGCTGGCGAAGTGGGAGTCTGGTAGAATAGAACAGAGTGTCTTGTAAAAAAGTAAAGGGGGGCTTGCACCAATCATACCTTTAGCTTCCTCCTCCGTCCAATTTCTGCTTTCTGCTGAGGTAGCTCCCTTCGTGTCTTCCTTGTCCTCCTGACACTTATCCTGACAAGCGAAGCAAGTGTTTTATCTGTCCCTATACCTCCGTCAATACCATTCTGTCCTCTTCTATCAGACTTCCACTTTTCCAACCTTGTATGTCTATCACCAATCAACTTCACAGCTCTTCGCTTCGTCCGTCCCACTTCAGATTTCACCTATTACCTCTCCCCTCACCTCAGCCTTGGTGGCGCACTGGCATTTGTGGTGGACTTCGGAAGCGAAGGCTCCCAAGTCCGAACCCAGTCGTACCCTCCACGGACACTCTTTCCATCCGTGCCAGTTTGAGCTAGCCTCGGTCTCTCAAAAATAATAAAAAACAAGGGTCGAGTTAGAAGCGTTCATACTGTGACCCGGTTAATCCGAAAGGAGACCAATCCTGATACTACGCGCCAGACAAGAATGGTTGACTGTCTCGTGTGACACGCTATGAAAGGATCCTTCCTAACTGCTCGTCAGCCTTTTTTTCTCGCCCTGACGAAGGGTCCCAGCCAGCAATGTCGAATGTTCATGCTTTTCCGTGAATGCTGCCAGGCCTGATGGGTTCCTTCAGCATTTTGTCAGTGTTGCCTGGATTTAGAGCATCTACAGATTTTCTCCTGTTTACCTTTGGGGTTTTCTGTGTCTCGTGTGGATGAAATGAATACATCTAGACTCTGTGGGGAGACTTCCATTAGCCAATCGTCAACTTCCATCGCGATCCCTGTCACAGACAGAACAGCTGAATGTCGGAACAAAAGCAGGAAATGCTTGAAGCACTCGTGGAGGCAAAACGGCATATGTGGAAAAACAGTTACCGTATCTCTCCTTAGAACTCTTCTCAGAAGGATCTCTGACACGAGTGTTAACTGGTTTCTGTTTCCATACAAGCCACTTGGGATTTAGTGTTTCTTACATTCCCCGAGTTTGTATTCTGTCCCAGCATTAGCCACCTTACTGACTTTGCAACAGAACATTGACCGATTCCAAAAGCTATAGCACAGTCTGACATAACCTCAGAGACAGACATGACTGCTCCTATTGAGTCCATTACAGGGGAGCTGGCGAGAGGAATTCAACGTCCAGGAGGAAACTCGGTGCCGTCGTCAGATGTCTGCAACGTCAGATGTAGATATAATCGAAAACGTTTCACAATATTGATAATTATAATGCACCGCATCAGTAGTGCTAAATGTCTCCGCGAGGATTTATTTAACTTGTAATTCAACTGCTTCATGTTCATAAACGACTCACACATTTTAAAAAAAGTCCACAACACTTTCCAGGGACAGCATGGAGATCCTGATATAAGCTAAAAGATGGTTTAAATTTTTGCATATAATTAATACAATCGCTAACATATCAACAAAATCATGTTGTATAGTTTTAACACAATGTTTGCAAATGCAGTGCAGTTGCAGGAAGACCAGATGCCCAGCGACCTTAACAATCGCTCGCAGAAATATTGCCTGTCCAGCTCAGTTCGACAGATGTTGAAGGACATATACAGTACCTGCCGTGGTTTGTTTGTCTGTTTGTTTGTTTTTGCTCTGGATCCTATGCTCTACAGCAGCAGTATATCGATTACATTCCTGAAATATGGAATGTAATGCTGGGTCTAGAGAGGGGCAGTGGAAAACAGCGACAGAAATTATTGGAATTCAGTATGAACTTCCACCAAGAGCAGCTGACCGTGCTTCTTACCTGGAATTCCAACAGCTGAAATAACTGAAGTGTAAACAGATCGTCCGCGCAAGATGACTGAATACCCCATTTCAGTTAGAATCCGTAACCTCTGTTGCTCTGGAATTCACAGCTCCGGCAGACACTCTGATATGATGTATAGAGCGGATACCTCGCCAGAGATACCTTAATGCACTTGAATCCCTTTCTATGTCACAGCCACTTGAACAGACACATTAATCCAATGCTGTTAGCTCTTTTGGGTATATTGGCTGATCAAAGTAAATCACATCAAATTTTGTGAGAATAACATCAGCACTGTCTCCACTGGTGTGGGAAATTTACTCTTCTGGGCCGGAAAAGTTTATTACTAAACTGTGACTTTTAGCTCAGCAGCATGTCCTTTCCAAGTGCATGAGCTGCTCGTGATAAATAAACATTCTATTCAGTACTGCTTACTCAGCATATTGTTCGAAGCATGAACCGATCTACGATTATTAATATAAATTGCAAGTCTGAAGTTAGAAAGTGGAGTTAAAAGGTCAAATCTGCAAACGGACGGAACTGCCTACAGTGCATCTGTGATTTAGAAAATTGAGTTGAACTGATTGAAGATGTTCTGGACTGCATCAGGTAAACGTCAGAAAATGGGGTTATATCAATTGGCCTGCATAAAACCTGACAAATATGGCTGTTACTTACAACATTATAACAGAGATCAAAACAGATTAGAGACTAGACTTACTTCGACACACCCCATCAAACAAGTTCGAATGTATGCTCAATCAATAGCTGCAATATTGTGTCGTCAGAGAGTCGGCCCTCACAACATTGATTTGTTGACACTTTCAATTCTGATATCATTCACCTTCACCTGTTCTGGGCACACACCAATACCAGCACATCTTATCTTAGAAAAGGGGCCCAAACTGCTCACAATACTCAAATTGCGGAGTATACACGATGATGTCCATGATCTCTGTCCCCAGAAGCCTTTCAGATATTCATGTGAATTATCTTTGTCTTAGCAGAGAAATCTAAAAAGCAACGAATAAAAGTATTATCGCATATAAGCAAAATAGTGTAAATATCAAAAATCATTGGGGATTTTTAGGAGTAACAATGAGAATTACAGAATTAGGTGGTGACATAATACAAAAATCAGTGAGAATACAATACTCAGCCTTCGGTTTCTGCGACGGAAAACGCGTTCTTCTGCAATTCGGGGGATTGTTCTTTTCATTCGTAAGGATGGTGACAGAGTTTGGAAATCCTTTACTTTGTAAATATTTCGGAAATCGGAAATCAGCTCTGAGAGATCTATTTGTGTTTGTAACTGTATGTCTAAACTTAAACGTATAGCACAACGTCCATAGCTGTACAGGAAATAGGACTCTGCTCCCTCGTGCTCGGATTATAGAAAAATACCAGTATGGAAAACATAAAGCACAACATAGACCATTCGATCCACAAAGCTATGCCGAACATGTCCTTCCCTTGGAAATTACGTAGGGTTACCCTTAGCCCTCTATTTTCCTAAGCTTCATATGTCTTTCCAGGAGACTCGTAAATCACCCTACCGTATCTGCCTCCACCACTGTCTCCAGCAGCCCATTCCACGTACTCACTACTCTCTGTGTAAAAGAACTTACCCTGACATCTCCTCTATACCTATTTCCAATCAACCTAAAACTGTGCTTTCTTGTGCAAGCCATTTCAGCACTGGCAAAAAGCCTCTGACTACCGACAAGATCAATGTTTCTCATCATCTGATATACTTCTATGAGTACACCTCTCATCGGCCGTCGCTGCAAGGACGAAAAGCCAAGTTCACTCAAACTGTTCAGGCAGCATCCTTTTAAATCTCCTTTGCACTCTTCCTATAGTTTCTATACCCTTCCTGTAGTGAGGCGACAGCAAATGAGCACAGAATACCCAAGAAGGGTTTGACCAGGGTCCTATATAGCTGGAGCATTACCTCTCAGCTCCTAAAATGAATACCACAACTGATGAACGTCATCGCAGCGTATGCTTTCTTAACCTTAGAGTCAACCTGTGCAGCAGCATTGAGTGTCCTATGGACTCGAACCTGCAAGATACCTCTGATCGTCCAACGTGCCAAGTCTTACGGTTAATAGTATATTCTGTCATCATATTTGACCTATCAAAATTAACCACCTCGTACTTATCTGCATTTAACTGTATCTGCCACTACTCAGCACATTTTTGCATCCTATCAATGTGCAACTGTAACATGTGGCAGCCCTCCACACTATCCACAACTCCTCCAACCTTTGTACCACAAGCACATTTAGTAACCAAAGCCTCCAGTTCTTCATCCTGGTCATTTATTAAAAACAAATGAAGAGTACGGTTCCCAGAACAGATCTGTGAGGCACACTGCTGGTGACCGACCTCCATGCAGAATATGGCCCATCTACAACCACTCTTTGCCTTCTGTGTGAAAGCTAGTTCGGGATCCACAAAGCTCTCTAAATGCTTATAAATCCTAACTCCTACCAACAAATTGTCCATCACTGAAGTGAGACCCACTGGTCTATAATTTCCTTGGTTCTCTCTACTCCATTTCTTGAACAAGGGAATAACATTTCTACCCTTCCAATCCTCCAGTACTTTTCCCATACCTATTGATAACACCAAGAACATCATAAGAGGCTCCACAGTACCTGGAGTATATCTCATTCGGTTCCGGTGACTAATCTAGCTTGATATCTAGCTTGATAATCTAGCTTGATATCTAGCTTGATAATCTAGCTTGATATCTAGCTTGATTTCTAAAGCTCCAGCACATCCTCTTTCTTAATGTCTATATCCTCAAGCGTTTCAGTCCATTCTAAGTCGTCACCACAAATGGTTGTTTTCCCTGGTAAATACTAATGCAAAGTCTGCATCAAGTACGTCCGTTAACTCCTCCGACGACATGCATACGTTTCCACCATCTCACCTGATTGTTCCTAATCTCACACGGCTCATCCTCTTGCACTTCACATAATATGTTTGTATTATTATAATTATTGATAATTCCTTTAATCTTATTTGTCACTCATCGTCTGTAACTTGTGTTAACCATCTGATTTCTTCTTTCAAACTCTCGGTACACTCTTGATGCTACTTAATTCAGTGCTCTTTCCCTAACACATGTTTCCTCTTACTTAAGTCAATCTCTTAACATCCCTTGCCATCCAGGCACAGTTTCTGGAACAACTGTATTTGCCCTTCCTTCCGATAGGTATACGGTGACCCTGAACTCTCAATACTTGACTCTGAAATGCCTCTCCTTTCCCCAATGTAGATGCACCCACATATGCAGGGCCTTCAAAATGTATTCAGACTACACAGCTAAATTCTCATTCTACTCTCTCATTTTCCCCATATTGAAGAATGACTTTTGAGGGCATCTACAAAACATTGTCCCTCATGTCAAACCAAAAGAAAAATCCCAAAACCTGACAACAATTCCAGATAAGTTAAAATCAAATATGAGGGCTGAGAAAGTATCCACACACTTTTAAATTGCTACACTAGCTTTGCATTGGTGCGAAATACTGTACAAACTTAACAACTCACCCAATCTGCTGAAAAAGAAACTGGGAAGATCACCTGTTTTCAGTGTATTCCAAAGGAATCAATATCCCCTCCCTCTCGAATGCCCAACACCATGGCGGTTTTCAACTGATCAACCAAAAATGAAGTTAAAGTACATTCACGACAAGTCAGTAAAATGATAATAGAGAAGCACAAATTTGTGTAAGGCTACCTGTCAAGTCAAGTCAGGTCAAATCGAGTTGCTGTTATTGACATTTCGTCCATAGACTGCTGTTACAGTACACAGTAAAACCGAAACAACGCACCTCCAGTACCCTGGTGCTACATGAAACATCACAAAAGTACATAAGACTGTGTGTGATAGCACAAGGTTACACTAGACTATGCAAAACACAAAAATTGCACTATACTACAGACCTGCACAGGACTGCATAACGTGCACATAAACAAGACAATAGTCACAGTGGAGGACAAATTACAATGTCAGTCTAGACTCTGAGTATTGAGTGGTCTGATGGCGTGGGGATGAAACTGTTCCACAATATGGTCCTGAGAGCCCGTTTGGCTCGGTACCTTTTGCCAGATGGCAGGGGGGAGAAGATGTTGTCTGAGGGGTGCGAGGGGACCTTCAGTATGATGTTACTTTGCGGGTGCAGTGTGTGGTGTCTGCAATAACTGCAAGAGAGACCCAGATGATCCTCTCAGCTAAACTCACTATCAGTTCAGGGTCTTGCGATCTGAGACGGTGGAATTCCCGAACTAGTCAGTGATCCAGCTGCTCAGAATGCTCTCTATACATCCTCTGTAGAATGTGGTGAGAATGGTGGGGGGAAGATCGGAAGATGAACTTCTCTCACCCTTCGGAGAACTTAGCGACGCTGCTCGGCTTTCTTGGCTATGGAGCTGGAGTTGAGGGACCACGTGAGATTCTCCGCCAGGTGAACACCAAGAAATATGGTGCTCTTAATGATCTCAACGGAGGAGCCGTCCGAGTTCAGCGGAGAGTGGTCGCTCCGTGCTCTCCTGAAATCAAGAACCATCTCTTTTGTTTTGTTCACATTCAGAGACAGGTTGTTGGTTCTGCACCAGGCTTTTAGCCGCTGCACCTCCTCTCTGTATGCTGACTATTCGTTCTTGCTGATGAGACTCACCACGGTCGTGTTATCGGCGAAAATGATGATGTGATACGAGCTGTGTATTGCTGTACAGTCGTGGGTCAGCAGAGTGAACAGCAGTGTACTGAGCACACAGCCCTGGGGGCCATCTCAAAGGCACCGAATCTACCTCACAGCTCAGTGCAGTCTATTCTCAAAAACATGGAAAATATCAAACTACAACTATACTACCGAGTTCAGGCAGACCCCTCTAAACTTAATCACTGGAGAAGAAAGGCACTTGTAAGTAAGGTTACTGTGAATTACCTGGCTCTAAAATCTCGGTACTTCACATTTTTTAATGAAGTATGCAAAGGTAAAACGTCTGTTTTTCTAAAAAAAAAACAAATACTTATCTGTAAAGACTTTGGAGAGAATCATTTTAAAAGTGCTGTAAATATGTAGAATAACGACGCTGGTCGGATCAGACTGAAATAGAAATCTTTAGCCTCAGCACTATGCGGAACGTGTGTTATAAATCTGATATTGCACATCAGCCAGGTAATACCGTTCCTACTGTAAGGTGGAGGTAGCATCATTCTATGGGATACGTTGCTACTGGAGGGAAAGCAAATCTAGTCAGAATAGATGGGAAGTTAATGTTGCTGAATACAGAGAGTTGTGGATAATAATCTGCTCGAAAACTTACACCATAGAGGAAGTTTGATATTCATCAGGACAACACCCCAGATCGCTCTGCTGGAGCAGCCAAGGAGTGACTTCATATGAAGAAAATTGATGTCCGTGATTGGCCCAGTCAAAGTTACGACATTAACCCAATGCAATGGGACTACCAAGACCACAGGATTGCTGCCCAACCATTCTGGCACAGCTTGAGCAATTTAGCAAGGCTGAATGGTCTAGTCTTGATTCATCACGTCGTCCGAAACTGACAGTCGCTTATCCAAAATAACTATTGTTGTAATGAGCTTAAATGGTGATTCACTTAGGACTGTCAAAGGGTTATCAATACCTATGAACTGCCAACATTTTGGTTTTTGAATTTTTAGTTTCCAATGCTTTACCTTTGTCCATGTTTTTATGCTCTTCTGTGGAAAACAAGCGCATAAGTTTCACGAAAATTAAGATTCAGAATTGAATTGTTCAAAACACCTCACTGTAATTCTCATTTATATGAACAGCGGGTCGGGGCTGATTGTTTTTCAAGGCACTTTAGCTACTTGTCACGTATTATTCAGATATGATTTATGATAATGAATTTCCAATTTTCCATCTTTATCCCAGAATTGATTTGAAATATTCTGTGCTCTGTTCCTATCAATCCCATTGTTCTCATCCACTGACATTTTGCCCACTTCTCTGTCCAGAACTGTCTTGGATGCATTTTAAGAAGTCCAGCTGCAAACCTTACGCACTAAGGTAATCCAATTAAACCTGCCAACTCTTAGCACTAAATATCTCTTCCCTCTGTAGTTAAACCATTTTTCTCTTGCTTTTAATCACCTCATGGACATTTATTTGGAGTGAAGGCTATTTGCCGAATCTCAGCCCAAGTTGCCAGATGATTACCCTCTGAACGATCTGCAGCGCCACTTATTTTAGTGTCATTTGCGATGTGCATATTCACATCGAATACATTCATATAAATTTCAAACAGCTGTTGTCCCAGAACTGACCACAGTGACACATCACAAAACCTAACCCTCCAGCCTGAGAAACAAAGTGTCATCCTTTGCTTCCTACCACTGAGGGAATAGTGAATCCAATCAGCTCAATACCTCTGGATCCCATGCAATCTACCCTGTTCGACTAATCTGCCATGAGGGACCTTGCCAAAGGCCTTGTTAACATCCATACAGAGAACAGGTACTACTCTATCTTCATTTATAATCCCCTCGAAATAATCTGTCATGACTCAATGACTCACTGGTTGATAGTTTTCTGCCTTGTTTTTGTTTCCTATCACAAACAACAGCAACAATTTCGCCACTCTACAGTAATCCAAAACCTCATTTATGAGCAGATATGAAGCAAAAATCTCTAGGTACCTTGCAAAATATTTCCTAATTTGCCATTGAGTCCCACTTGGTCAGGCACTGAGGTTTCAACAACCTTAATACACTGAAAGGCCGTAACAACTTCTCCATGAATATTCATATGTGGTCTAAGACATCATCAGTCATTAACTGCTTTTAGTTCACATCCACCAGTTTTTGCACAATAAAAATAAAGAGAAAATGCATAAAGACTCTTAAAAAAATGTCCTTTTCATTTGTGCCATGTTGATCTTTAACAGCACCTTATGTCTCCCCAACGTCCCTTTAACTATTCATGTAGCTATCGAATTCCTGGGGCATTTGTCTTACCTTGTCTTTCAGAAGCATCTCATATCCACTTTTTACCCTCCCAGCGTTAATACATTTGTACATATGTAGATATCAAGAGATTACCTGGTACAAAATCAATTTTGTGCACTGTATAACTCCCACTTTCTCAATCAATGTCTCAGTATCTCTCATCTATCAGTGTTCCTGAAACCTGCCAAACTTCTCCTTTACCCAAAAAGTAATATGTAGGTCCAGAACTCCAAACATCACACTTTTAACGGCCTCCCACTTCGTGCATGCATTTTTCCGGTAAACAATCTGGATCAGTCAAGCACTGTATGACCACTCTTAATGGCTCCAAATTTTCTCTGGTTCTGTTCAGTTATTAACTTCTTAACGAATTGCTTTGTTCAGCAAAACTATTTTTTAAAATATGTGAATTCTGGTTACTGGAGCCATAGTGCTCATCAACAGACAATTCTGCCACTTACCCGAGATTATTTCTCGGAAGAAGACCCAGTGTTTTACCCTGTCAAGCAGTGTCCTCTATATAACCATATAACCATATAACAATCACAGCACGGAAACAGACCATCTCGGCCCTCCTCGTCCGTGCCGAACTCTTAATCTCACCTAGTCCCACCGACATGCACTCAGCCCATAACCCTCCACTCCTTTCCTGTCCATATACCTATCCAATTTTACCTTAAATGACACAACTGAACTGGCCTCTACTACTTCTACAGGAAGCTCATTCCACAGAGCTTTCACTCTCTAAGTAAAGAAATACCCCCTCGTGTTTCCCTTAAACATCTGCCCCCTAACTCTCAAATCATGTCCTCTCGTTTGAATCTCCCCTACTCTCAATGGAAACAGCCTATTCACGTCAACTCTATCTATCCCTCTCAAAATTTTAAATACCTCGATCAAATCCCCCCTCAACCTTCTACGCTCCAATGAATAGAGACCTAACTTGTTCAACCTCAGCCCCTAACTCAGAAATTCGCTCACATACAATGCAGACAATCAGTTGATAAGAAACCGCTGGTAGAACGCTGCCTGACCAGATCAGTCCCACATAAATCGTTCGATTCGCTGAATTCCTCCAGGGTATCTTTTTCATGCAAATCCCTACATGTTTACTCACAGTTTTTCCATTCAATTCCTGAAATGCGGACTACTATGACTAGACTGTGATAGTTTAAACCAGCGGCAGAATCAAACACAACATTGCAATTAAACTTTAACTCCCACCAACTGCAACTAACACCGCGGCCTACCGGGAATTTCAAAGGCTGAAATAAAAGGATAGTAAACTTCTCGAATCCGCCAGATGACTGGATGCATCATTTCAGTGAGAAGCAGCGATTTCTTTAGCTCCCACACTTACAGCTCCGGCAGACAGCTGATGCACTCCAAGTGGCCCTGATTTATATAGAGGATCTGTCTCTAGTGATACGGTTATATACCTCAGTAACTTTCTTTGTTCCATCTGCTTGACCGTACACTTTCATTGAAAACCATTGACTCTAATGTCAATTTTAGCGCGACTGGAGACAGATACATCATTTTTATCTACAGTACCTCAGAAGTATCTCTGGAGAAATAAGGCTGATAGATTTAATTACAAAGACTGAGCTTTATCACGGAGCAGCTGCATTTGCAGAATTAATTTTTTTGTTGGCTAATTATTCAACTCTGAACGGAAACCAGCGACACTGATCGATCCCTACCTCTGTTCCTGCATTTTGAACTGTCCTTCAGTCCTTCATCTTCTTCCTGGTGACGCTCACACTGACACATACAGACAGACACACACAGAATCACACTCACACACACAGACAAACACACACACACACACACACACACACACACACACACACACACACACACACACGCACACACACACGCACACACACACACACACACACACACACACACACACACACACACACACACACATTCAAACACGGAAACGATTGCACAAATGTATATCTATGTAATAGTGACTGTTCTATTGTACATACTATTTATTATAAATTACAATAAGTTGCACAATGCACATTTAGATGGAGACGTAACGTAAAGATTTGTACTTCTCATGTATGTGAAGGATGGAAGTTATAAAGTCAATTCAATTCAAAAATGCACAAACACAGATTCGAACAAAGATACAATAGAGAGACCGAGATCCGGGTGGAAACGGTAAAATGAGCACGTTGCTAGTGTACAAACACAAGAAAAGCTGAAGATGTTGGCAGTCCAGGGCATCACAAGTAACTCTGCTCAGTTCCTCCAATACTTCGTGTGTGATGTTGATGATGTACTGTAACAGTCTTTAATGGGCATGTCAAAACTCTCAATGATCTAGAGAAGAAATGTTTTTATATGAAAGTGAATGGGAAGACTGGTTAAATAATAAAAACATTACTAGAAACAGGGAGATCAATGAAACTATGATGGTTATAACTGAACGACAGAAAGGCAAGTGTGGGATAAAACGTAAAATTTAAATGTCAGTACCTCCAGTTAAACTTTGTCTTTTTGCGTGCTTCCCCCCAGCCATTGATCTGTGGTTTTGAATTGCCATGTGCTCTTGTTTGTTTTCATGTCCCATGTGCTTCTGCACCCGCTCCTGCTCTACTCCGGCCCCTGTATGACTGAGTACTCCACCTCTCACCTGTTTCTCATTATTACCTGTTTTGCTGCCACATCTGTCTCTTTGTGGTCCACCAATCATCCGCCTCTCTGTTTATTGCTCAGTTTATTTCAGTTCTGTGTTTTCAACTGTTTGTTGCCATATTCTGCCAATTGCTTTTCCTTAGCCTTTCCAGTATTCGTATCTGTACTCTGTCCGTTTGAATATCGATTCTGCCTGTTTCCCGATTCTGGTTTTTGGATTTCTCTGGAATTTTTGATCTCCGCCTGAACTTTGACGCCGATTTTGTTGCCCCTCTGAATTTCTTACTCATAGTATTTGGTCTGCGATTGGATCCCTGATCCAGCGTTCCGACAGAACGATCTGGCCAGAATGTATCCTGCAGACCCAGTTCGTCTGAGAGCTGTCCTGGAACAATAGGTAGGGATACTGCGGAGACCCCAGAACTAGCTGGACTCCGTATTCAGGGGAGTGGAGCCGCTTTCTGCCAATGTAGCTGGTCTTGTGTCTCAGACTCAGTCACACCAGCTGTCCCAGAGCGCCCATCAATATTCTGCGACTGCATCTTCTACCCCGCCCTCTGCGTTCTCGCTTACTCCTCTTGTCTGCCCCGTCTGCCTCCTCAGGTACACAGGCGAGCCTGGTACCTGCCGCTCTTTTCTTTCCAAGTGCACCTTCATTTTTGAATTACAACCAACAACGTTTCCGACTGATCGAGCCAAGGTAGCCTACGTCATCACTGAACTGTCCGTTTTGGCGCGTGAATGTGGAACAGCCGTCCGCGAGGCACACTCACCTCTCTGCATCAGTTTTCAGTTACTTAATGAGGAAATGAGAAAGGTAATTGCTTACTCCAAACATGGGAAAGAGGCTGCCGGTGAAATACTGTACATGCACCAGGGACGCAGATCTGTGTCAGATTATGCCATAGATTTCCAGACCGTAGCCACTTCCAGCGGCTGGAACTCGGGAGCAAAGTACGACACTTTCCTGAATGGCCTCTTTGGAGACATCAAAGATGAGCTGGCCACCCTGGACCTTCTTGTCATCTTTGAAGCCCTGGTGGATTTCGCCATCCATATTGATTTGTCTTCAGCAGTGCCGCTCAGGGAGCACTTCCAGAGAGTTCCTGGGGGCACTGGTGAGTTCCAAGCTCACCGTCAATCTACGCTGACCTGCCGTTTGCTCTCATGTACAATTCCTGTTCCAGAGCACAAAACTGTGAAGGTTGACTGTACCCGCCTGAAGCTGACTGGATGACAAAGGAGAATCAGCACCCGTTTCTGTCTGTCGTTTGTCCAAACAGACCACTTCATCTCCACCTGCTCATCAAAAGACAAACGCTCACCGGTAGGACGAGGAATATTAGTGTGATCCATGTCCGGCCCTTCTGGAACTACTTTCTCTCTTACCTGCTTCTCTAGACTGGGGCGTCCAACGGCGAGCATTCTCCGTCTTGGTCGATTCTGGTGTGGATGAATGTTATATCGATTCCGTTTTGGCTGCCCAGTGGGGATTACACAAGTTTGTTCTCCAGTCACAATTGGCGGCCAACGCCTTGAACTGTCAGAGACTGGCTAGCATCACCCATGTCACGGCCCCGGTGAGTCTCAATTTATTCGGAAACTCTCATGAACATTTAACCTTATATGTTATTGACGCTGCTCAAGGTGCCATTGTCCTCGGTCATTCCTGTTTAGTTTACTTTTCCACATTGACTGGCTCAGTCATAAGATTGCAGGCTCGAGCTCATTCTGCCACTTCACTGCCTCCACCGTGCTCAGATCTCCCCAAGGAATTTCCGGACCTTAGTGCCATCCCCCTTAAATACTTGGAACTCAATACTCTATTGACTCTATTGATCATCACTTTGCTACCACCTCATCGTCGATATGATTGCGCCATTTACCTCGTGCCTGGCACATCTCACCCAAGGAGCCGCTTGTATTCCCTGTCTGTACATGAAACAAAAGCCATCAGTAGGTACAGTCAAGAGTGTCTGGCTGCAGGCAACATCCAGCCGTCTTCCTCCCTTGCTGGTGCCGGTATTTCATTTGTTGAAAAGAAAGACGGCACCTTACGTCCATGCATTGATTACCAGGGACTGGATGAAATCACTGTTAAGAACCGTTACACTCTTCCGCTCATGACCTCGGCAATTGAACAACTGCAAGGAGCTTCAGTTTTCTCAAAGCTTGATTTCCGTAACTCCTTCAATTGTGTCCACATCCAAGAAGACGACAAATGGAAGACGGCTTTCAACACCACCTCAGGCCATTACGAGTATCTGGTCATGGCATTCGGTTTCACCAATGCCTCCGCCGTCTTCCAAGCCCTGGTAGATGACGTTCCCAGTGACATGCTGAACCACTGTGTTTTATTTTTGTGCCTCGACGACACAAAACAGTCCCTTGCTGAACAAACTGGTCACGTCCGCGAAGTTCTCCAGCACGTTCTGGAGAACCGGCTCTTTGTGAAGGCTGAGAAATGTGAGTTACATCGCAATACCGTCCCCTCCTGGGGTAGGTAATTTCATGCTGTTCCATTCAGATGGACAAACAGAAGGTCAAGGGGGTGGTCAATGGCCCCAACATTCGACTCGTCGGGAGTTGCAACGCTTCTTGGGCTTTGCTAGCTGCTATCGGTGCTTCATCAGAAATTACAGTGCACTGGCTGCACATTCACTATTTTTACCTCATCTGCTGTTCGATTTTCCTGATCCGCTGCTGGTGAAAAAGCATTCTCTGACCTGAAGGAAATTTTCAGCTGTGCTTCCATCCTGATTCAAACCGACACCGACAGTTCGTTGTGAAGGTGGATGCGTCTGACATTGGCGTAGGAGCTGTTCACGCACAGCGCTCGGTGAAGGATGAGAAAGTAGACCCCTACGCTAGCTTCACTGTCTGCAGCTCCCAGTGTCTGACATCGTATTTCCGCTCGGTGGGAGTGAGGCAGTGCGCGAAGAAGGCGTAGGGGTGTACTTTCTCATCCTTCACCAAGCGCTGAGCGTGAACAACTCCTGAACACAGGAATCTGGAATATATCTGTACTGCCAAGCTGGTCAAGCTCGTTGGTCACTGTTTTTCTCAAGATTCAACTTTACTCTGTCCTTCCGACCCGATTTCAAGAATGGAAAACCTGATGCCCTATCACGAAGATTTCTCTCCTCTGTGAACTCTGAGGTCCCGGATGTCATCCTCCCTTCTCACCGTCTCGTGTGTGCAGCGCATTGCGTCATTGAATCCACTGTGCAAGCTGCTCAACAAAGCTGTTCTGCTCATTCACCGGAACATTTATTTTTGCGTTTTGAGAAGTCTGCTTTCATCTTGTTGGAGCTGAAGTGAATATTTACACTGACGCCCGTTATGCCTCAGTCAATGCATATGATAATGGAGACTTGTGGAAGCTAGGCGTAATACTCACCTCTTCGGGAACACAGCGAATGATTTCCATTTTTGTCTGCATTTTCTTTGTCTGCTGAAATTGCTTTTATAAAGTGCACGGCTCATACTGATGGGAATGATGGAGTAACTAACAGCAGCTGCAGCGGAACCTTACTACACATGTTTCAACTCAGCGTGACCAGGCCGGCGATTTGAAGGTCTTCTGATGAACTAAGTACTTGTTACTGGGCACTAGTCTTCGGTGGGTACAAATGCTGATCCAAATCGTAAAAAGTGACCCATACGTGTTGATGAACTTTCATAATGAGAAACCTTATTTGGTTCATGACGCATGTGATGATCTAAAATGATAATGGTTCAAACTTTGTATGCAACGTAGTAAAGCAATTGACAACTGTCTTGCAGTGTAAGCATTATTCCCTGTGCCCTTACCATCAACACCTGGTCGGACTTTTGAATCTACTGGAGACTGTGAAACGGATACACCTGTTGCGGGGAGAGGGAGGGGGAGAGTGAGAGAGAGAGAGAGAGAGAGAGAGAGAGAGAGAGAGAGAGAGAGAGAGAGAGAGAGAGAGAGAGAGAGAGAGAGAGAGAGAGAGAGAGAGAGAGAGAGAGAGAGAGAGAGAGAGAGACAATGTCGAATACGGGGTGAACGAGTAGTCTTTCTATTACTGCAAGCCTGTGTCTGTGCTGTGGCCTTGCTTGAGTGTTCGATGGTGGGTGCCGATTTTTTTTTTGCTGCAGAGTGGGGACTGTTGCTTTTTAGCTGCTTACACGCAGGAGGGAGTGAAGCTGCAGGGACTTGGGGTTCTAACATTTAATTGGCATTCATTCTTCTGGGGTACCACTCTATCTTCGTGGATGGTTGCGAAGAAAAACATTTCAGGATGTATATTGCATTCATATCTCTGACATTAATTGTACCTTTAAAACTTTGAAGGATGGTACAGGACCCGGAAAAGCAAGCTGGTTATATTGACTGAGAAAATTAATCTACTGTTGTTATAGACTAGCTCTAGCTCTGTCGACAGTGAGCTGTGCACTAAACAGAGACACAGGCCTATACCGGATGAGATGAGATGAGAATGTCCCATCTACTTGCCAGGGCGCGCTTTCCTCCACTTTTCTACTAAACAGATGGGCATCCATATTAGGTTGCAATATTGTGTCACACTAATTCAATCTCCTAAATGCTTCCACCAAACAGGTAAGTAAAACTCAGGAGGACGCAAGGTCTTCAGAATCTCTCAACAGGAGTTTGGGTACTACTGACGAAAGAATTGCCCCGAAAACCTGTTTGAATGGGTTCACGTATCACATGTTAAGCAAACAGCTCACCCTGCTTTTCTTGGGCACTCGTATGACTGTTGCTCTTTTGAAGTAACTGGGAACCTTCGAGTGCAGTTGTGAGAATTGAAGATATCCTGAAAAGTTTCTGCAAGGTGGCTAATGGTCGGCGGACCGGTCTTTTTCCCCAGAGTAGGGCAATCTAAAACCAAACTGTATACATGTCGATATAAGGTCAAATGGGAAATACTGAATGATCAAAACTCATCTTTATTCGATACATACATTTAGACCTATTAGGAATCTGTAATAGTGTGTTGACACGAGATGCAACAACGACAAAAAATAACATTCAACAATTGGCTGAACAAAGAATGTTATAAAAGTAAAGTTAGAAGTTCAAGTTCTGATATGAAAAAAATGTACAAAGTACACAAACACCAGCGTGTATTTACAATATTATCAGCATTACAATTGGGTTGTTGGGGAGGAATAGGAAGATGCTATTTCCTGACAGAATGGGATGAAGGGTTGATGCATTGCAACTGCTTGTACGTGGGAGGGCGAGGGGATCTTTGGATTTCTAAGGTTTTTGTGCTACTCCTTCTTGGGAGTTCTCTTCTGTTTCCTCGATATCTTTGAACAGTATTTAACAGTTTCGGGTTGAATAGAGTATGAATTCTCTGGTTTTAAATTGAACCATTAATTGGACCATTGTCCAGAAAGTGGTTAATGTGTCTACAGTGAAGTGCAGTGAAAGGGGTAATAGACGGGAACTGGTGGTATTGATATGTCAAATGGGCCACTTTCTGCAACGAGCTAACTTTATAATCTCTGGACTCACTTTCAGAACTCTACAACTTCTGTTCTCGAGAATATATAGTTTAATATTTATTATGGAAAGAGTTTGTCATCTGTTGCACATAAATTGTTTCTGCTTCGAGGAAACTACGTCCTCTTCCCAGCGACTGAATGCCAGTAATTTATGGCTCTCTGTTCTCAATCATTAACCGGCTTGAATCACTCAGGCCAAATATAGACGCCAACAGTTACACACCTTTAAGTAATATCCAACCAGCGAATACATCACAAGTAACTGGTTCTTTGGAAATAATCCCTGGTTCAGCAGATTACTGAGAACATAATTGCATCCAGTTTAAAGCATTGATCATGTCAAGCATTCAATCTGAGAAGACTATAGTATAAAGAAATATTCATGAACTACTCAGCCTTTACAAGGAACAAATGAGTATTGTCAGTAGCTTTGGGCCACTTGTCTAAGAAAAGATATGACAATAAGACCATATGATAGGGGAGCAGAATTAGGCCCGTTGCCCTTCGTGTCTGGTCCGCCATTTCATCATGGCTCATCCATCATGGCGAGCTCATCTCGATCCTTATAAACCAGCGCTGTTCGAGACTGTGACACTTGGTGACATAATCCTCAGACAGGGAGAAACGTCCAACATTAAGACATTCTGTCATAGCGTTTCTAATGTTGTATGTTTCTATTAGATCTAAATTTACTCCTCCCACAGTACGATCTCCTCGCACAGCCAAACAGTCAAACCTATAGCCCGTCCAGTCAGTCTGCGGATCTCCATCGAATGCAGAGATATCCTTCCTGAGGTAATCAGAGCAGACCTGTAGATATCATTCAACAGCCGGTCTCACCGGCGCCCGATATTGTCCCTGCGAGACGTTTCAGCCATCGTATTTCAACCACGTTGTACCACAAAATAATATTCTGTTTGGCCATCCAATTCCCTGTTGTATCTGCAATTATTTCTATACAACAACTCCCAGGTCCCTCTGAACTTTTCACTCTGACTTCATGTAATATGTGCTCTTCACTTCTACTTCCCTTCCGGGAACTGATGAACTCACAGAGCCATCAAAGTCTCTTCAAAGTCATTCAGCCTGGAATCATTTTTATGAATGTCCTTTGACGCTTCTCCTGTTTTAGCACATCCTTTCAGAGGTGACTGGATCGAAACAGTTCACAACACGTCATGTTTTATAGCAGTGTTTTATACAGCCTCAACATTAAATTCTTGCTTTTATATTCTAGTCGTCCTGAAATTAATGGAAGCATCGCGTTTGCCTTCGTCACGACTGACTCAAACTGCAATAAAGCTTTAGAAAACCCTGCACTTGGACTTCCAATTCCCTCAACACATCAGTTGTTGTTGTTTTTATAATCGTACACTTCCCGACAATATATTTCATCTGTCACTTCTTTGTCCATTCTCCTCACCGGTAAACGTCCTTCTGCGGCTTTCTCCCTCCTCAAACTTACCTGGCCCTCCTTCTTTCTTTTTAAAGTCTACCTGCTTGGTCATAAAACCATCAATGACTTCAGCCACATTAATGACATATACAGTAATAAGAAACGATCCTTATAGTCGGATAACAGTAGTCACTGGCATCAGCCAGAAAATGCTTCCTGTGTTTCTGCACTTTGATTCCTGCAAATCAGCCACTGCTTTGCCCATGCTATTGTACTTAATGTATCAACATGCGCTCTTAACTTGTCAGGTTTCAAAAGCGTTTTGTTTATTCAATCGAGAGTATTGTACTTGATTGGAGTTATTCACTCTGCATGTCTATGACTTGCATGAAGATATGGGTGGTTGCACTTCTGACCTGACAGAAAGGCTAAAAGTTTTCTCTTTTCCACAGAAACTGCCAGGCCTGCTGACTTCCTCCAGCATTGTTTCAGTGTGTTGCTTGGATTTCCAGCAGCTGCAGATGTCGTCATGAAGCAGTGAAAGCTGAGGAAAACTCTTGATACCAGTTTATAACACCATGTGAGTCATAGACATGTTAGCAAATAGCTGTTATTCTCCGAGAGCGAAAGGGTATCATATCACAGGCCATGATCTTAAGCTCAGATGGGTAACTTCAAAGGACATGTGTTGGGCGCTAATGTAGTCCTAAGGAAAATGGAAGTCGCCACTACGACTACTCTGTTGCTTTTATGTCTTTCCACGCATTGTCTACATGCAAGTGTTATGCAGTTGCTCCACGGTCTCTCGTTGGCATTTGGGAGACCTCTGCTGCAACCTGATCATTGTCATGACTTACTGCCTGCTATTCCCTCGGCTTTTAGAACAGAAATGATGGTCCTCCTTCTCTGCCCGTCTTTGATATCGTACAGATATAAAAATATTCTGCATTGATGTTTTAAACCGTCATGCTTCTAATCCTGAGCTGAAACCCGTACCTGGAGTACGGGTTGACTACTCTTGATCGTCCCTTTACCGTTTGACATATTTGGCAAGGGTGATTATACCTGGATTCCTAGCACAATTTCCTGACTCCAGCCAGCACAACTCTCAGCCACACTGAAGCACGTAAGTCTCCAAACCTCTTGTGGTGCTTTTGAAGGTTCACAGACATTTCATCTTACGTACCGCTGAGCACAAGAAATTCAGTGTTTGGTACCTGCGCCAGGACTGGATCACCCTGATGCGGTTCTCAGCCGAAACACTGACCATTTAATTCACTGCATAGTTACTGCCTGAACCTATGGAATTCCTCCAGTAATCCGTGTGTGTTACGTTCCGTATTACAATGCCCCACCGTACAGTGCCATATTGAATGAACCCTCCAGCCTGTACTCGATGCCATGTAGAATATCATGAAAAATTCCTTTTGAGCTCCACAAGTTACACATCTCTCGCTGGAAAACCTATTAAAACTTTTTTTTTTTTTTGAGTAAAAAAAAACCTCAATCCATAGTAAACGACTGACGTCTACGATTGACATATTCTAATTTTGTTTTTCTTTATAACCCTATATCTCAAGTGGAAACATGAAATACACCTTCTGTGAATTGGAGTTCCAGTCAAGAGGTTCAATATAAGAGGTCTCTGATGTATATGCTGCAAGATACCCAAAAGGCAGAAGATTGCCTGTGTCTCATGTCAGCGTTTTACTTATTTCTGTCCTTGAAGTTTTGGTGGTGTACTCTGCCCTAACGGTGCTCAATCGTCCCTCGTTCGAGCTAGTTAGAGTGTTCACAGCACAGGGCGTTGTGTTATTTACTATATGTGTTTATGCCTTCAATTGTAGAGCTCATTGTCCCTACATAAAACTGCTGACTATTTCTGTACTGTATAGTGTACGTGGGTACGGGTTGGGCGGACTGGGGGTAGGTGGAAGGGTTTGTATTGGGAGACCTGGGGTCTTCCTCGTGTTGAAATATTCTGCTGCAAAGCTCCCTGTCCACTTGGGTTTTACTTGGGTACAATGTAGATTTCGTTTTCGATGTCTTCTCAGCGCAGCCGACTGGTTGGTGCTCTGAATGCACTCTGTAGTGTATCGCTACAGAAATAAACAAACAATTCAGTACTACCATCCACCATTACTCTGGCCTAGCTGCAATTCCGTTCAGCATTACTCGATTGCCCCTTCAACGTTCACTGAATTGTATCTAATGAGCTGTAGCATTGGTGTGAGACGTTGCCGCACAATTATAAAATACCAAGTATTGCAGTGAACACACTGGTTAGGGATGCTCCCCTTCCTCGTAGATGATGCCCCTCGTTATGGTAAATGACCCACTTGCCTTAGAAGAGAGCACAATGATCCCCAAAACAGAATGTATCACACTGGACCAACGACTTAGGCGCACATTTTACTCCACTACACTCCTAGATCTCACTTCTGCTTTCACGCAGAACATAGAACATAGAATAGTACAGCACATTACAGGCCCCACGGCCCACAATGTTGTGCCCACCCTTAAACTCTGCCTCCCACTTAACTCCCCAACTTAAATACTTCCATATACCTGTCTAGTAGTCTCTTAAACTTCACTAGTGTATCTGCCTCCACCACTGACTCAGGTAGTGCATTCCACGCACCAACCACTCTCTGAGTTAAAAACCTTCCTCTAATATCCCCCTTGAACATCCCTCCCCTTACCTTAATGACGTGTCCTCTTGTAATGAACAGTGGTGTCCTGGGGAAGAGGCGCTGGCTATCCACTCCATCTATTCCTCTTCATATCTTGTACATCTCTATCATGTCTCCTCTCATCCACTTTCTCTCCAAAGAGTAAAGCTCCCTTAATCTCTGATCATAATCCATACTCCCTAAACCAGACAGCATCCTGGTAGAACTCCTCTGTACCCTTTCAAATGCTTCCACATTCTTCTTATAGTGAGGCGACCAGAACTGGACACAGTTCTCCAAGTGTGGCCTAACCAGAGATTTATAGGTTTACATCATTACATTGCGTCGCTTAATCTGTATCCCTCGACTTATGAAAGCTAGCACCACATAAGCTTTCTTAACTACCCTATCTACCTGTGAGGCAACTTTCAGGGATCTGTGGCCATGTACTCCCAGATCCCTCTGCTCCTCCACACTAACAAGTGACCTGTCATTAACTTTGTACTCTTCCTTGGAGTTTGTCCTTCCAAAGTGTACCGCCTCAAACGTCTCTGGGTTGAACACAATCTGCCACTTCTCAGACCACTTTTACATCCTATCAATGTCTCTCTGCAATCTTCGACATTCCTGTACACTATCTACAACACCACCAACTTTTGTGTCGTCTGCAAACTTGACAACCCACCCCTCTACCCCCAGATCCAGGTCGTTAATAAAAATCACAAAAAGTAGAGGTCAGAGAACAGATCCTTGCGGGACACCACTAGTCACAACCTTCCATTCTGAATGTACTCCCTCCACCACGACCCTCTGCCTTCTGTAGGCAAGCCAATTCCGAATACACCTGGCCACCCTACCAGGATCCCATGCCTTCTGACTTTTTGATAAGCCTACCGTGTGAAACCTTGTCAAATGCCTTACTAAAATCTATGTAGGTCACATCCAAAGTACTACCCACATCTTATGCCTGATCAACTCGTCAAAGAATTCTATCAGGCTTGTTAGCCACGATCTTCTGTTCACAAAGCCATGCTGACTATCCCTGATCAGACCATGATTTTCTAAATGTCTAACATCCTATCTCTAAGAATCTTTTCCAACAGCTTTGCCACCACAGACGTAAGGCTCACTGGTCTATAATTACTTGGACTATCCATACTACCTTTTTTGTACAAGGGGACAGCGTTCGTCTCTTTCCAATACTCCGGCACCATTCCCGTGGACAACGAGGACATAAAGATCCTAGCCAGAGGCTCATCCGTCTCTTTCGTCGCCTCGTGGAGCTGCCTGGGGAATATTCCCTCAGGCCCTGGGGAATATATATCGTAAAGTATTTTAACAACTCCAAAACCTCCTCTCCCTAAATATCAGCATGCTTCAGAACATCAATCTCGCTCATATTGTCCTCACCGTCATCAACTTCCTTCTTATTGGTGAATACCAAATAGAAGTACTCATTGAGGACCCCTTCACTTCCACAGCCTCCAGACACATCTTCCCACTTTTATCTCCTATCGGTCCTACCTTCACTCCTGTCATCTTTTTGTTCTTCACATAATTGAATAATGTCTTGGGGTTTTCCTTTACCCTACTCGCCAAGTCCTTCTCATGCCCCCTTCTTGCTCTTCTCAGCCCCTTCCTAAGCTCCTTTCTTGCCACCCTATATCCCTCAATCTCATGTATGCTGCCTTCTTCCATCTGTGTAGATTTTCCACATGGAGTAATCCTGGGAACAACACAATAAAGAACATTCTCGCTGTGTCTGCTCGGAGTCAATCCTAGCACTGGCATCAGTGAAGTAACGAATCATGTCCACAGTTAAAGCTATGTGTGCCTTTGACTGACATCAATACTGCTCAGCAACAGCACAGAATATCATTGCACTTGAACAGCCCCTCAGCTCACGATGTTTGTCCTGTGCAAAATAAAACTATATCTCCACTGATTGTGTGTCAATATATCGCAGGCTCCTACATAATCATGTACACATTTGAAAGCTCTTAATTACAGTATCGGAAATACTTCCACCAGACCCCATGGCAGCGTGTACCAGGCACCGTCTAATCTCCACGTAAAGAAATAATCTCACACGCACATCTTTGAAATTACCCTCTCTGTAATCTGAATTCTCTGACTTCTGGTAACGGACGTTTCATTAATGCTGAATGTCTATTCCACTTACGTCTCCAATATTTGATTAAATTTCGTCAATACTTTCCTCAGACCGCTAACGACCGTGGAGAAAAGTCCCCGCCCATCTAACTGAAACCCTCTAGTCTAGACAATACCCATGCGAAATATTTGCACCATGTTCAGCAAAATTACATCATCCTGCGTTGTGGTGACCGAAACTGCACATGGTGATCCAAGTGCGACCGAATTAATAATTTCTACAACTATAACACGATATTCCAGCACCGCTAATGACTCTGTGATGACGACAAGCATGCTGCGCACTTCCTCCTAAATCTGGTCTGCATGGCATAGAACAGAGGGACGTCCATTCACAAGAGACATGCCGAGAAATTTCCTTAGGTTAAGGGTGGTCAATCTGTGGTATTCATTGCCACCTGCTTCTGCAGGTTCTTATATTTGTTCATCTTTTTGAATCGTGAGATATAAGGGCATGCAATCAATATTTTTTGGAAATTTAGCAGTTAATGCTGTCGTCAGGACTATGGGTAGCACCGGAATGACAAGGCAGCGAGCCCTTCAAGGAAGGCACATCACTCATTCTACCCACATTGAACTCAGCTCAACTTATCGGTGCACCTGATACTGGTAATGTTATATTGATCAGCAACTGAGGAGATAGTGTTTATTAAAAAGAAATTAAGTATAATGACAAAATATATGTTTACCAATTCAAACATTGTAAAACAGAGCTGCACTAACCCTCTCCACTGAAAATGTTTCGAAGCATCATTAAATGAATGTCCTTCTAATTCTCTTTGAAGAGCTAAATTTAAACGACAATGACACAATGGGTAGTTGAAACTGCCTGTTTGTTCATTGGATTGTGTCTAATGAGACGAATGTGAGCACTAATTGATTTAAACACGGTTCCGACTGGTGTATAAGAACTCTTCGAATCAGAGCAGGCATTTGGGACATTTTGTACAACCGATCGCTGCTTCACGTTGAAAATGGGATATTCCGTAATTTACAACATCGTCAGAATTTACTGGCCGGTGGTTGCAGCACTCGGCATTCCAGGTAGTGTTACGTGCTTGTGTTACTCTTGGGGTATTGTAGACTAAATTAATCTTGATTCATTTTTGCATTTGTGGTCCGGTGCATTTTATCTGTTATTGGACTGTGAAAATAAACATTCACTCTAATAACCATATAATTTATGTTCTAATTTTAATTCGCGGTAATTAAAATGTTTAATCTTACGTTGGTATATTATTTAAGTGTTTTATACAGTTTTATACTACCGTGGATACAACTGTATGCCAGAAATGTTTAAGTATGCTTACAAAACGCACAGACGGAAACTACCGCACCCACAATGCCGGCGAAACTTAGTCGAACAAGCAGCATTTATTAAGAGGAAGAAATATTCGAGAAGACCCTTAAGCAGATCAGTTTGCAAAAAATACCACTTCACGTAACATCCTGCTAGCGACAGTACTGACTTACCAGCTCCAGTCAACGCTGAGTATGTTTTGTGCCATAATATCTTTCTTTGACGTCCGGATTTCCCGGCACGATTCCTCTCATGAAACCGTCAAAGTTTACTGTAGGGACGAGGACACTTGCTGTACCTCAGCTATTGTTTAAATCCCAAATTATTATCAGCTGTTCCCGCATCTCCCTTGTTATCATAAGCTGAAGGATTAAAAAAAAATGTCTTTATATTTTCCACGTGGTTTAGGTTTAAAATCCAAATTAATACATAACCTCTGCAGTATTATTCAGTGAAAGAAAGAAAAGGGTAGAACGGTTTCACGCCATCTCCTAATTGTTCTTAAATTACATTAAAAATGGCCAACCCTCCGAGCTACCTGGATCCTGAATATTTCAGTTGAGTTACCTTGGTATCTGCCATTAATGTTCAATCAGCGAACGCGACTCTCTCTCATGAGTCCTCCCCGATAGCGGAGAAAACGCTGCCATTCAAATGAAATATGATGTTTCAGAGTAGTCTGTCGGACAATTGTTTATCTGTTTCTTCAACGAAGAATAAGATTCTCAACCAGTGGCTGCAGCCATTACTCCATTACTTCATCCTTTCCAGCGCGACCGTCTGCTGAATTGAGGCTTTGAAGGTGTCTCCTATTGTAATTAACCTCCCGTTCAGTGGCTTCCCTCTGTCTCACTTTCTTTTTAAAGATCCCACCAATTATGATTGAATGTGCGGAATTCAATGTCCGGGCATTGCATTCAAATTCAGTTTAATTTTAATGAGCATTGTCGTTTCCCACGATTAATTCACTGATCACAACTATCTCGGCAAAGCACTCTTTAACTCACCCGTGGTGCCCATTCACAAGTTTGGCATCTCTCTTTTCGTGGGCATCTAGTATGCAGGACACATCGCTGGTATGTCCCTTGTTCAGACAGAGACCCTAACGTGTGAATCTGGATTTAAAATGCATTCATGACCTTTATTCAATGTAATTTTGAAATAATTTAATTTTAAGCGGAAGTTAATTAAATAATCTCCTTTAAAGAATTGTAATCACGTCATATTGTCTGAAATTTAAATCAATCTGTCCACCGTGCCGCTCTGCGTATGACGCTATCTTAATAGGGACAGCACTAGATAATCTCGCCTTCCCTGGCTGGGATACAGCCCGTTGCTAACAACTTAAGAGAGCCGCCTGCGGTTTAACTGCTGGATGTAAAAATGACGGCATGGAAAACGTGCAATAAGTGGAATAATACGCTTTGGCCTGTTCGACTATTATTCACGGTAGGCAAAACAAGTCATACGAATTATTCTGCGGTTACTGATGGCATGTTTTAATAACTTATTTCAGTTAATTTAACGGCGATTGTGATCCTGACCCGCGGGAAATGTGGTCTGTCCAAATGCATCACTCTCTACCTTGTGGCCATGGCGGTAGCCGATCTGATGGTGGTCATACTTTATGTTATACTACAGAGGATAAATTATATCTATTTATTTGCTAATTTCGTGCTCGTAACTCCGGCGTGCTCTCTGCTACTGATCCTGAATCTCGCAAGCTTGGACTGTTCTGTCTGGTTGACGGTTGCTTTCACTTTTGATCGGTGCGTTGCCATCTGCTGTCAGAAGCTGCGGAACCAATATTGTACCGAAAGAACAGCGACCGTGGTGGTAGCAACAGTGAGTGCAGCGTGTTGTGCCCAGGCCATTCCATATTATTTTTCAATGGATCGATGGCGTTGTGTCCTTGCAGCCGATTACTTCACATCACACTTCTGGAGAGGCTACGAGGTATTTGATATCATCATAACACCGTTACTACCAATAGGTTTAATTGTGCTCTTTAATGTTTCCACCGTCAAACGTATCATAGCGACAAATAGAATTCGCCAGGCACTTCGAAACAGCAGTGAAAATTGTGATGATCCAGAGTTGGCAAACAGGAGAAAGTCAATGATACTGTTGTTCGCACTTTCAGCCAATTTTATACTATTTTGGATGCCCTATGCTGTGTATTCTATGAACTGGCAAGCCGAAAACTATTTCTATACAGACAGATATTTAAGCACGCCGACATACATCCTGCAGGAATGTGGGTTGATGTTGTCTTCTCTCAGTAGCTGCACCAACACGTGTATCTATGGCCTAACACAGAGAAAATTCAGGGAGGAACTGAAGAATGGAGTGAAATATCTGCTTGTAACAACGGGAAAGATTTGCAAATAAAATGCAAACCCAATTATTTCTTCTTGCAACTTTAAAGCGATTGATTAGAATAGTATTTCATTTGAGCTTCACGCGACCGTGTTTTGTTGTCTCCACTGTTCAAACGATTAGCGGAAATTAGGCAAAAGGGTTTAAATTATTATCATCAAGGAAGGTAATTCACTTAGATATCAAGAATGTTAAATCCATTATATTTGATTACACCGCATCTAAGCATACTAACGGGAATGGATCTTACCCATTTGGAAGAGTATTTGATTTGAGTTTCAAGCGATTACTATTTCAGAATCTCACTATACAGTCAATCAGCGGGTATTAAGGAACAGCGATTAACTTATTAATAACTTCATGGAAACATTCTTGACAGGGATATCATAAAACATCAATAAACCATGGATGATTACATGGTATCTGAGCCTTTGAACAACAATTAATCTGATTCGTGCAGTGGGCAAACTGTTGACAAAATCTCTGCATGGTATCAAAACATAAATAATATATAAAAATGAATTACTGTGTAATCCGAAATTCATCATTTTTGCCTCTGCTTTTATGGCATTTATTATCTCTGCATTTCAGCATCAGACGGTAAATGCAATACCTGCAGAATGTTTTAGATGTTCTCCCCCTCACAGTAACATTTCAGTGCCAAAACAGTCTGGAACTAGTAGTCTGCAATTGCGACGTAACAAGGATCCCTTTATTGTTACCAGTCACGAATGTGACGTGATCAGCAGGGGCTTGGTCTTTGTACTGAGGCTAAGTTCACACTAGACGGGATAAATCCATAACGAAAGTTTTTTTTCTCTTTGTTTTGACCCTCCTTCCACACTGAAAACGGAGCTTTTCTAAAATGCCCTGCAGAGTGCGTAAATGTTTAAACGCTGCTTGGGCAAAGAGTAATGCGGACGGGGTAACCGGAGATTTCTAGAAACTCTGTCATGACGTGCCGCAACAAATGGCGGCATTTCATTATTTTCTTCAACGCAACTCCTATACAACCTAACGGTTTCAGAACAGACGGCAACGAGACTGAAGCCAGAAGAGTTAGGAATGTGCTCATCAATTACTTTGACCAATACCTTACTGAATAAATAAGTATACCCACTTTGCCCTGTATTTTTGTCCTTGCTTGTATGAAAGTGGGTTATCTATTAACGCAAGTACTTCTCTGACAATAGATGTGTAACAGCCTAATGTAACATTACATGTAAATGCAAGCTAACACGGATGCAGACGTGTTTTATATGTTTAACAAGGTGCATTATTAATGCAACAGATTTAGTCAGTTTTTCAATGTTCGTGGTCAGCCGGGACATACTATCCGTGAACTCACTGCCGGTTGCTTCCATATGCTCTAGTATTTGTTCTTTTTTTTTAGTTTTAAGTTCTCCTGCGCGAGAGCTAACAGCTGTCCGTCGTTTCACAATTTCCTTTTCAGTTTTTCTCGTCTGTAACTGCACAAACGCGCATTTTCAATGCGAGTTTCGACACGAAACATGTCGCTTGTTTTTTTTGCAGATGTGTACTGCGCTTGCCCAGTAGGCGGAGACTCGCTCAAATACCCGCTTGAATGTAGACGGAGGTATTTTCAGAAACGCTTGGTGTTGACGCCTATCATTCTTAAGCGAAACTGGCGTTTTCAAAATTATCCAGTCTACTGTGGACGTAGTCTTAAGTAACGCTGATCCTTGGAAATACATTACTGCGTGCTGCTTGATCATTGTCATGCTTTGGTCATTGTGGAGCCGTTAACAGTTGCTATGCTTTGGTCATTTGGAGATTGTGGAGGCATTAGTAATGATTTTTCATTAAACGATGGATTCTGGCATGGTACCGGATTTCTGGAAAATTGCAAATTTACTCCGCCAGTTAAAAAGGGAATGGCAGCAGAATGGCAACTATAGACTTGTTAGCTAGACATCAGTGGTTGGGAAGATTTTAGATTCGGTTGTTGGGGATGAGATTATGGAAGGCCTGGAGGCTCACAAGATAGGCCATGGTTTCCAGAAAGGAAAATCCTTCCAGACTAACCTACTGCAAATTTTGGAGAAAACTACAAGCAGGGTAGACAAAGGAGAAGCAGTAAACGTGGTGTACCTGATTTTTCGTTTGCCTTTGGCAAAGTGTAGCACACGATGCTCCTTAGAAAGATTAGAGCCCATGGTATTACTGGGGAGTTACAAGAATGTGTAGAGCATTGGCTGATCAGCAGAAAGCAGAGCGTGGGAGTAAAGAAATCCTATTCTGGCTGGTTACCGGCTACCAGTGGAGTTCCACAGGGGTTAGTTTTGAGACCGCTGCGTTTTACGATGTATGTCAATGATTTGGACAATGCAATTAATGGACTTGTGGCTAAACTTTCCGATGGTACAGAGATAGGTGGAGGAGCGGGTAGTGCCGAGGAAATAGAAAGACTGTATAGAGACTTAGATATTTTAGGGAAATGGGCAAAAAGGTGACAAATGCAATACCATATTCGGAAGTGTATGGCCATACACTTCGGCAGTAGAAATAAACAGCCAGACTATTATTTCGATGGGGAGACAATTCAAAATTCAGAGATGTAGCGGGAATTGGGAGTCATTGTGCACGATACCCTAAAGGTTAACCTCCAGGTTGACTCGGTTGTGAAGAAGGCGAATGCAATGTTGGCATTCATTTCCATAGGTATAGATTATAAGGGCAGGGATGTCATGCGGAGGCTCTATAAGGTACTTTTCTGACCAGTTTTGGGCTCCGTATTTTGGAAAGGATATATTGACATTGGAGAAGATTCTGAAAGGATTCGCGGGAATGATTCCAGCAATGAAACGGTTACCGTACGGGTAGCGTCTGGCAGCTGTGGGCTATATTCACTGGACTTCAGAAGAATGAAGCGGGATCTCAAAGAAACATAACGAATGTTAAACTGCTTGTAAAGGTTAGATATGGCAAAGCTATTTCCCATGGTAGGGGATTCTAGGACAAGGGGGCACGGATTCAGGATTGAAGGATGTCATTTCAGAACAGAGAAGTGGAGAAATTACTTAAGTCAGTGGGTGGTAAATCGGCAGAATTTGTTGTGGAGGGTAAGTCATTGGGTGAATTTAATGCAGATATAGATATGCTCTTAATTACCCTGGGCATCAAAGGGTATGGTGTGAAAACAGGGAGGGGGGGATGACTGGAGATATTGGATCAGCCATTGATTGAATGGCGGAGCAGACTCAATGATCCAAATAGCCTCCTTCTCGTCGTATCATTTGGTCTTTTGGTCATAAAATCTTGAAGCATGCTCGTCTAAACTTATCGGTTAGACCATAAACCCCTAAGATATAAGAGAAGAAGCAGGCTCTTTGGCCCATCAAGACGGCTCCGCCATTTTATCATGAATGGTGCAATGATCTTGTGACCAAAAATCTATTTCCTTCAAACCATATCATTCATGCCGCTTACCAATTAAGAATATATCAACACTGCCTTAAATATACACAAAGACTCGTCCTACCAGCTGACTGTGTCAAAGAATTCCACAGATTCCACACTTACTTTCTCTCTGAAGAAATTCCTATCTATCTCCATTCTAAAACGGAACCCTGCCATTCTGGTCCGGAATCTTCTGATCATAGACTCTCCCACCATGGAAAACATCCTTTCCTCATCCACTTTATTAAGCCCTTTCACCATTCAATAGACTTCCGTTAGGCCAGCACTCATTCTTCTAAATTCCACTGACTATACATAATTTTCGGGAAACTCCTTTGAGCCCTCTGCAGTTCCGCACATTCTTTGTAAGATAGTGTACCTGGAACTACTCACTTACAGGATGTGATGCCTCACGAGTGCTTTCTAAAGTCTCGCTTTACAACCTCTCTTTTATATTCTATTATTCCTGAAATGAAGGCTAACATCCCGTTTGCCTGCTTCAGCACAGGCACAAACTGCATATTAACCTTTGCGAAATCATGCACAAAGGCTGCTAGGTCCCTTTGCGATTCGGTAGTTTTGTATTTTCTCTCCATTTAGAAAATAATCAAACTTTTTATTTCTTCTAACAAAGTGCATGACCATAATCCTCCCGATATGTATTCCATCTGTCATTTCCTTGCCAGTTCTCCGAATCTGTTTAAATCCTTCTTCAGCCTGTCTACCTACTCAAAACTAGCTGTCCCTCTATATATCTTCATATCGTCTGCAACCGTTGAAACAAAGCCATTAATACCATCATCCAAATCACTGATATGTAACTTAAAAAGAATTGACCACACCACAGACCACTATAAACTCAACTAGACACTTGCAAATAATCAGAACAGACTTCCCTTATTCTCCGGCTTTGTCTCCTGCCAATTAGCCAATGCTTGATCCATGCTCGAATCTTTTCTGTAATACCACGACATGCCTTTTTAAGACGCGGCATGCGTGGTACTTTGCCATAGACATTCTGAGCATCAAGCGCATTAAACTGTTCACCTTGGTTTGTCCTGCTTGTTATTTCTGCCTCGAATTCAAAAAAAAAAAAAAACAGGCATGGTTTTCCCTTGAGTAAACTATTCTGACTCCGGCCTATTTTGTCATGTGACTTCAAGTAATTTGAGACCTCACCCTGCATAATCGTCTCCAACAGCTTTCCAAACATTGAGGTCAGACTAACTAGCCCAGGGGTGGGCAAACTTTTTGACTTGTGGGCCACAAAGGGTTCTTAAATTTGACAGGGGGGCCGGACCAGGAGCAGATGGACGGAGTGTTTTGGTAATACACCTCATAAGAGAAAATAAAATATCATGGGATATGTAGAAAACATGTGCTTTAATTTCAATAGAAAATTAACAAATGCATTACAACAAAATATCTGTCTTTGAAGTCCGATGGTATTTAGCCATTTATTGAAATGACTTTTAAAACTGAAAATTAAATGAATAAAATACAGCTTTTTAATAGTAAAAGTTATTATATTAAAGTACTGAAAATTCTGTTATCGTTCAAGATATTATCATCATCACTCTCCTCCTGCCTGTCTTTATTTCAAAAACGGTAGGAGATGCAGGTCTACTTGTTCTGCTCCTTCTTATTCAATTGTCCCCTGTGCCAAAACTCAACAACGACCAGCACAAGGGCAGAACAGTGACAGCGCGCCAGTATGCAGAGTGCGTTATTTGATCTGGAGCGCATTTTTTATTTTGGGGACGTACGTGCACCTGCGCACTACTCATGCCCATCACTTAACAGAAATGACATGTAACATGTAAGGCTTATTGAAAAAAATATTTCAAATGCATTTTTTACATAACACAACGAATAAACTTATTTTTAATTTCAGTGGGAACAATGTTGTTGGTCTCACTTTTTAGCCAGCGCATCAAAGTCTGGATTTAGTTTTGTTGTGGCAATTCTCAGGATGGATCTGAGGTGTTGGTCAGTTAACTTGGATCTGTGGCTGGCTTTGTTGATGTTCATGACGCTGAACGCCTGTTCACACAAATAGATCGAGCCGAACAAAGAGTAAAGCGCAAATGTGGAGTAATACGCTGCACCTCAACAAAGGTCAATGTGTAGCGGTGTGGTACATGCAGCGCTAAAATTGCGACACGGAATCGGTAACTGCAGTCGAAGAAAAAAAACTTTATTTGAAATCCCCAGCCTCACTTTTAAGCCTCCCTCAACCTGCCCCCCGTGGCGCAAAGGCTCCAAAGCTCTGTGCTCGCAAATCCCCGCAGGCTATCCTCCTTAGCCGGAACGCTGGCTAATTGTGAGCCGGTTTGGATGTGCCAGGAATTGGGTCGCCACAAATGTATATAGAGTGCGTCATCTGTTGGGAAAACGCCAGAATTGCGGGGAAAAAACGTTAACAAGGCTTATTAATATAATTTCATCAAGTTCTGCGGGCCGGATTAAAAAGCATATGGCCCCCGGGCCGTAGTTTGCCCATGCCTGAACTAGCCTACGTTTCATTTCTCCTGCCCCTGTCTCTTCCTGAAGAGTGGAATGAAATTTCTAATTTTCCTGTCTTCCGGAGACATTGCAGTCTCTAGGGATTCTGAAAAGAACATAATTAATGCTTCCACGATCTGTTCAGTCACCTCTTTCATTCCACTGGTTTGTGCACCATCTAGTCCTGGTGGCTTTTCTGCCTTCCGCAAATCTCTTTTGTTGTATATACAAAACACAAGATTAGAGGGAACACAACACTAATTAAGCAACCCCTGCGGATACTAACCACATTAGCAAGGGCCTCACTTTTGACTCCCTCCGTCCACACCTCAGTGAGTTCTGCGCCCACCATAACCCTGAACTCTGAAGTAGTCTGGCGGTTGGACATCTACCTCACTGAGTCCAAACGGCAGTTCTCTGACACCTCCTCTTACTTACCCCTGGAACAGGTCCCCACCAAAATACATCACACAATTTTCTCCGGTACCATCACTGCCCTTATCAACTCCGGAGACTTTCTATCCTCAGCCAAAAAATTCATAATTCCCATACACCGTACTGCTCGGTTTCACTTATCCCCAAGATGCACAAGCTTGACTGTCCCGGTAGACCCATAGTTTCTGCCTGCTTCTGCCCCACTGAAACTGTATCTACCTACCTGGACTCCATTTTGTCACCGATAGTTCAGACCCTCCCCACGTACATCCGGGATACATCTCTGCCCTCCACCTCTTCAATAACTTCCAGTTCTCCGATCCTGACTGTTTCATTTTCACTATGGATGTCCAATCCTTATACACTTCCATTCCCCATCAAGAAGGCCTTAAAGTCCTTCGGTACATTCGTGACAATAGACCTTACCAGTTCCCCAACACCACCTCTCTCCTGCAGTTGGTGGAACTGCTCCTCATACTTAATAACTTCTCTTTTGGCTCTTCCCACTTTTTTCAGACCAACGGTATAGCTATGGGCACTCGCGTAGGCAACAGCTATGTTTGCCTCTTCGTTGATTATGTGGAACAGTCTATGCTCCAAATTTATATTGGTACTGTTTCCTAAATTTTCCTTCGCCACAGTCATGACTGTATTGTTCCTGATTCCTCCACCAATGCTGAGTTCGTCAATTTCATCGACTTTGCCTTGAACTTTCACCCAGCCTTCTAATTCACTTGGTCCATATCGGACACTTCTCTCCCCTTTCGCGATCTCTCGGTCTCCATCTCTGGAGACCAGCTGTCCACTGACATCTTCTATAAACCCACTGACTCGAATAACTACCTCGACTATACCTCTTCCCACCCTGTCAAATTCAAAAATGCTATTCCTAATTCACAGGTCCTCCATCTCCGCCGCATATGCTCACAGGATGAGGCTTTCTGTTCTAGGACATCTCAAATGTTCTCCTTCTTTGAGGATCGTAGTCTTCGGCCGTCAATAATGATGCCCTCTCCCGCATCTTCGATCTTTCCCGCACTTCGGCCCTCACCCCATCCTCCTGTCACCACAATAGGGGCAGAGTTCCCCTTCTCCTGACCTACCACACCACCAGCATCCGGATTAATCACATCATGCTCTGTAACTTCCACCACATTCAACAGGACCCCACCACTAACCACATCTTTCGCTCTCTACCCCTCTCCGCTTTCTGTAGGGATCATTCCCTTCGCGACTGCCTGGTCCACACGTCCGTCTACACTGATCTCCCACCTGGCACTTATCCCTGTAAGCGTAAGTGCTACACCTGTCCCTACACCTCGTTGCTTACCACCATTCAGGGCCCCAAACAGTCCTTCCAGGTGAGGCAACACTTCACTTGTGAGACTTTATGGTCATCTATTTTATCCAGTGGTCCCGGTGCGGACTCCTCTACATCGGCGAGACCCGACGCAGATTGGGGGACCGCTTCGTCAAGCACCTCCACTCCGTCCGCCACAACAGACACGATCTCCCGGTTGCAACCCACTTCAACTCTGCTTCACATTTCCATACGGATAAGTCCATACATGGCCTTCTTTACTGCCATGATGAGGCCAAACAGAAGTTAGAGGAGGAAACACTGGATTTCACAGTTTTATAAGGGAAAGCGGGGAGGGGAGGAGGGGTTGCATTACTGGTCAGGGATGCCATTACAACACAGAAAGGGTGGGAAATGTAGCAGAATCCCATTTTGAGTCAGTATGGGTGGAAGTCAGGAAAAGAAAGTGAGCAGTTACTCTATTGGGAGTATTCTATAGGCCCCTTAGTACAGCAGAGATATGTAGGAGCAGATTGTGAGGCAGATTTTGGAAAGGTGCTAGAATAACATGGTTGTTATCATGGGTGACTTTACCTTCCCTAATATTGATTGGCACCTGATTAGATCCAATAGTTCAGATGGGACAGAGTTTGTTAAGTGTGTCCAGGACGGATTCCTTTCACAATATGTTCACAGGCTGACTAGGGGGAATGCAATACTAGTTCTAGTATTAGGTAACGAAACGGGTAAGGTCACAGATCTCTCAGTGGGTAAGCATCTGGGAGACAGTGACCACCGCTCTCTGGCATTTAGCATTATCATGGAAAAGGATAGAATCAGAGAGGATAGGAAAATGTTTAATTGGGTAATGGCAAATTATGAGGTTATAAGGCTAGAGTTTGCTCTTGCGTATTGGGATGATTTTTTTGTTGCAGGGAAATGTATTATAGACATGTGGTCTATGTTTACGGAACTTTTGCAGAATGCTAGGGATAAATTTGACAGGTGAAAAGGATTAATAATTGTAGGGTGAAGGAACGATGGGTGAAAAGTGAGGTAGAAAATCTAGTCATGTGGAAGAAGGCAGCGTACATGAAGTTTAGGAAGCAACTATCAAATGGGGCTTTTGAAAAATATAGGGTAGCAAGAAAAGAGCTTAAGCAGGAGCTGAGGAGAGCAAGAAGGAGGCATGGGAGGTTCTTGGCGAGTAGGGTAAAGGAAAACCCAAAGGCATTCTTCAATTATGTGAAGAACAAAAGGATGACCGCAGTGAAGGTAGGACCGTTTAGAGAAAAAGGTGGGGAGACAAACCTGGAGGCTTTGGAAGTGAGTGAGGTCCTCAATGAATGTTTCTCTTCGGTATTCACATATTGGAACTTGATGACGGTGAGGACAATATGAGTGAGTTTTAAGTTCTATAGCATGTTGATATTTAGGGAGAGGTGCAGTTGGAGTTGTGAAAATACATTAGGACGGATAGGTTCCCGGGGCCTGATGGAATATACCCCAGGCTGCGAGGGAGGAGCTTACTGAGCCTCTGTCTAGGATCCCATGTCCTCGTTATCCATGGGAATGGTACCGGTGGATTGGAAGGAGGCGGATGTTGTTCCCTTGTTCAAAAAAAGTTAGTAGGGATAGCCCGGGTAATTATAGTCCAGTGAGCTTTCCGTCGGTGGTAGGAAAGTGTTTGCAAAAAGATTCATAGGGATAGTAACTATGGGCATTTAGAGAAGCATGATCTGACCAGGGACAGTTAGCGTGGCTTTGTGATGGGCAGATCGCGTCTAATAAGCCAGATAGAGTTCTTTGAAGAGGTGACCATGCATATAGATGAGGGTAGTGTAGTGGATATGATCTACATGGATTTTAGTAAGGCATTTGATAAGGTTCCACATGATAGGCTTATTCAGGAAGTCAGAAGGAATGGGATCCAGGAACGTTCGGGCAGTTGGATTCAGAATTGGCTTGCCTGCAGAAAACAGAGGATCGTGGTGGAGGGAGTACATTCGGATTGGACGGTTGTGACAGGTGGTGTCCCACAAGGATTCGTTCTGGGGCCCCTAATTTTCGTGATATTTTATTAACGACCTGGATTTGGGGGTAGAAGTGTGGGTTGGCAAGTTTGCAGACGACACAATGATTAGTGTTGTTGTGGGTAGTGTAGAGGATTGTCAATGATTGCGGAGAGACATTGATAGGATGCAGGAATGGGCTGAGAAGTGGCAGATGGAGTTCAAAACGGAGAACCGGAATGATGATGCAGAGAAGGGAGAAAACAGAATTAAATCTCTGCACTTCCTGCTCTTCAATCTGTATAGATTCCATGACCTCACTACTTGTTTGCCTTAATTCTATTGAGTCCATGTCACTTTCCTTACTAAATACAGACACAAAAAATTAAAACATTTAAAATCTCTTTCCATTCTTATGGTTCCATACATAGCCGACCATTCTGATCTTCAAGAGAACGAAATTTATCCCTTGCTATCCTTTTACTCTTAATATACCTGTATAAGCTCTTCCGATTAGCTTTCACCTTGACTGCCTAAGCTACCTCATGTCTTCTGTTAGCCCTTCTGATTTCTTTCTTAAGGAATGATTTGCACATTTTATACTCCTCGGGTAACTTATTTGCTCCCTGTTCTTTATCAGAGCTCCAATATCCATGGAGAACCAAGGTCCGTTGTTCTTATTCACTTTGCCTTTTATCCTGAGAGGAACATACAAACTTTGCACTTTCAAAATTTCTTCTTTGAAGGCTTGCCACTGACCAACGACATCCTTGCCGGAAAACAGCCTGTACCAATCCATGCTTTTTCGATCCTTTTTCATTTCTTCAAATTTGGACTTATTCCAGTTTAGAACCTCAACCCGAGGAACAGATCTATATTTGTCCATGATCAATTTGAAATTAATGGTGTTGTGATCGATGGAACAAAAGTACTCCCCCCACACACACTTCTGTCACCTGCCCTAACTCTTTTCCTAATAGCAGATCTAATATTGTATACCCTCTAGTCAATAACTCTATATATTGATTTCAAAAACTTTCCTGAACACATATTACAAACTATGACCCGTTTAGACCCTTAACAGTACGGGAGTCCCAATCAATACGTAGAAAATTAAAAACACGTACTATCACAATTTTATGTTTGCTGCGGTTGTCTGCTATCCCTCCGCAGCTTTGCGCCTCCAATTCTCGTTGGCACTCAGGTTCCACTGCAAATCTAGTTTAATCACCCCCCCCCCCCCACGACAATAGAACTAACAAACCTCCCTTCAAGGGTATTAGTCGCCCTTTAGTTCTGTTGTACAGGTCCCACCTGCACGAGAAGATGTCCCTATGAGCCTGAAATCTGAAACCCTGCCCCCTACACCAGTTCCTTAGCCACGTGTTCATCCTCCAGAGTATCCTATTCTTACCCTCACTGGCACGTTGCACAGGTGGCAATCCTGAGATTACCACCCTCAAGGTCCTGCTTTTAACTTCCTATCAAGCTCTCTATACTCACTCTTCAGGACCTCCTCACTCTTTCTTCCTATGTCATTGGTACCGATGTTTAGCATGACATCTGGCTGATCACCCTCCCACTTCAGAATGCTGTGGACGCGATCAGAGACATCCCGACCCTGGCAACTGGAAGACAACAAACCATCCGGAAGTCTCTGTGGCAAACACAGAAGCTCCTTTCTGTACCTCCAACAATGGAGTCCCTTATCACTACCGCTCTCCCCTTCTTCCCCCCTCCCTTCTGCAATGCAGAACCAGATTCTGTGCCAGAGATCCGGCTGCCGCAGCTTGTCCTAGATAAGTCAGCCCCCTGCCCCAAAATTATCCAAATCGGTATATTTGTTGTTGAGGTGAATGGCCACTGGGGAGCCCTGCTCTGCCTACTCTTTGCCCTTCCCTCGCCTGACGGTAACCCAATTACCTGTGCGCTGCTCCTTTGGCGTAACTACCTCTCTGAAACTAAAATCTATAAACTTTTCATTCTCCCGAATGGTCCGGAGGACATCCAGCTCCTGCTCCAGTTCCCTAACGTGGTTTGTTAGGAGCTGCAGCTGGCTGCTGTTCTTGCAGGAGTCGTTCTCAGGGACACCAGAAGTCTCCCTGACTTCGCACATTCTGCAAGAGGAGCATTCCAACATCCTGCCTGGCATTCTCTCTGGTCTAAACAAACAAAACAAAACTTACCAGAACCTGCCCTCGCCTCTGTCTGTTCACGCCGAAGCCTGTTGAGCTAAAGCCGACCCATTCTGACTCAATCCAATCCAACCATGGCCTCTCCGATGATGGCCGGTCGATATGGCGTTCTTTATTTTTAACTTTCTGCGTGCCACGTCACGCGCTTGCGCAGTCTAGCCTCTTTTCCTTTATCAGTAAAAAAATGGCTTGTCTCCGAGATATCTTTAGTCCTTCACTCTCACCTTCTTGCTTCGATTTAAATTCCTTCTTCTGCTTTCCTGCCTATCCCCTCCCTGCTTCCCATCCCTCACCCCTTGATCTTTCCTCTTACTGGTTTTTCACCTAGCACCTACCATCCTTGTCCTTCCTACCCTCCCCCCACTTTCCTTATAGGGCTCCAGGCCCTTCCCTCTTCAGTCCTGCCGAAGGGTCTTAGCCCGAGACGGTGACTGCTCGTTTCCACTAATGCTGCCCGATCTGTCGAGTTTCTCAAGCGTGTTGTTCGTGTGCATTTGCGTTCCTCACCGAAGACGCATTCTGCAAGTTACCCTTTAGGATGTTTTCACATGGACGTTCAGGACCCTCTGCATCTCAGCTTTTTTCTATTTTCTTTCCAGGTCGAAAGCTGTCAGCTCATGTATTTCTTGCAGCAGAGTGCATAAACATATATTTACCAGCATTATATTTTATTTACCACTTACCTGCCAAGTACACCATAACATCATCTTAAACAATTGACACAAACATCTCCCCAGCTATTGAGTTCAGGCTGACTAACCTGTAATTTTCTTTCTGCTGCACCTGTCCTTTGCAAAAGAGTGGAGTGTCATTTGCAATTGTACAGTCCTCCGGAAACACACTGGAGTCAAACGTTCCCTGAAAGACATATACTAATTCCTCCGCACACTCCAGGGTTCAGGTGACAAGTGAACTGATCCAGGTGACAAGTGAACTTTTAGGTCTTTCAGCTTTTTGAGCACCTTCTCCTTTGTAATAGTAACTGCACTCACTTCTATTTCCTCTCACCCTTCAACATGTCTTCCACAGTGAGGACTAAGGTAAAATACTCATTTAGTTCATCTCACATCTCGTTGTTCCTCTTTTTTCTCTCTTTAGACCTCATTATCAGGCAGTCTTACATCCATTCTCATCGCTCTTTTATGTTTCAATGTATAGTTTTCTAACAAACTTGATGTCGTTTGCCAGCTTGCTTTTGACAAATTTTGCCATTTGAATATTTATTACTTTTTTCGAATTTATCTCTTCTGCATCATCCTCGTTTTTCCCCGTAACCCCTGCAATTTCAGCTCTGCTATCATCACTGCGTGCTCCGCCTTCCAGTTTACTTTTGAATACACATCTCTCATAGGACTATGATTTAGTTTACACCACTGAAGTACTGCGACGTCAGACTTGTGCGATCACCTTCTATTCAGAAGTCAGCCCGAATCCACAACACTTCTGTTAACTTTTGCCAGTACCTGATTCTACGAAATTCTTTAAGTTTAAAATGACACGAAGACACCCTGGTGGTTCCCCATGTGGAGGGAAGTGTATAACCAGGGTATAGCATCAGTGATAGGCGACTTGATAGTTAGCCGTACAAACAGGAGATACTGTGGCCACAAAGGAGACCCAGGATGCTGTCTTGCCTCCCAGGTGCAAGGATCCAGATGTAATCGAGCAGCTGCAAGATATTCCCAAAGGGAAGAGTGAACAGCCAGAGGTCGTGGTGCATATTGCACCAATGTCGTTATAAAAACAAGGAAGAGGTTCTACAGACTGATTATATACAGTTATGAAATAGGGTGCAGAGAAGGATATATAAGGTCATAATTTCTGAATTACTTCCAGTGCCATGGGCTAGTGCAACTGGGAATGGGATGTTAGTACAACAGAATGAGAAACTGAGGCGATTGTAAAGGGGGCTGTGTTTTAATCTTCGATCAATTAAACATATTTCTGGGCAAGGGGTGACCTGTAGAAGGACGGTTTGCAGCTGATCTGGAGGGGAACTAATATGCTGGATGGGCTGTGGGCTAATGCTACTCGGGAGGATTAAACTGGTATTGCAGGGTGCTAGTAATCGGAACACCAAGTCAGTGATTGAAAGACTGGACCCAAAGGTAGTTATCAGTGAAAGAACGGCCAGGCAAAATCAAGTAAATAGGTATGATGAGATATATAGTTTGAATGGTGTGTATATGAATGCAAGGAATATTATGAGTAAAGGAGATGAACATAGAACATGGATCAGTGCATTGAGCTACAATGTTGTGGCTATTACAGAGACTTGGTTGATAGTTGGACAGGGATGCGTGATTAATCTACCAGGCTTCTGAAGTTTTTTTTTCAAAAGCTGGAGAAGGAAGTATAAGAGGTGTGAGTTGCACTATTAATCAGGCAAACTATCACGGATGCACTCAGGGGAGACATCATGGAGGGTTCATACACTGAGTCCGCTAGAGTAGAACTCAAGAATAGAAAGGTTGCAATCAAACTAAAGGGATTGTACTATTACCTGCGGTTGGATAATTAGTTTATTCAGATGCCCTCTCAGTGAGTGAGCAGTTAGTTGACAGAGACCACAACTCCCTCACTTCCAAGATACTAATGATACGGATGAGATATTTGTAAACTGGAAAACAGCAAAGTACGAGGGTATTAGGCAGGAACCATGAAGCGTTAATTGGAAATAACTTTTATTCTGGCAAATCCACATCGGACATGGTAAATATGGTTAAAGATTAATTGCACCGTGTCCAGGAAAGGTATGTTCCTAACAGAAGAATGGACAGGGATGGAAAAAGAAGAGAAACCTGGATTCCCACAGAAGTGAAGATTTTAGTCAAGAAGAAAAAGGAAAATGTGTCAAGTGTTTGAAGTTAGGATCAAAAGGAGTAGATGAAGGTTATAAAAAATCTAGAACATAACTAAAAAAAGACATTTTCGAAAGCCAAGAAGGGCAATGAAAATTCATTGTGAAGTAGAATTAAGTTGAACACCAAGGTACTTTATACATATTTACAACAAGATGATAACTGGGGAGAGGGTAGGACCCCTCAGGGATAAAGCAGAAAACAATTACTTGGATATGGAGGACGTGAGTAAAACACAAAATATGAACTTTGCTTCAGTAGATATCAAAGGGAAAGAAATGTGGACTAGTAGACAGTACAGCATGCATAAAAATTTTAGGGAGCTTGGAGTTCAAGGAGGGGCATTTATTGGGTCTCTTAATGGGTATTATGGTTAATAACATCCTGTGGCCTGACGGGGTTTACGCCAGGTCTTTGAGTGAAACAAGAGACGAGATTGCCATCGTCTTGACAAATAGCTTCGTATCCTTTTCAGGCACAGACGAGGACCCTGAGGACGGGTGAGTGGTAAAAAAAAATCAAAGAACTGCAGACCGGCAAGCAATCTCACGTCAGTTGTACGGATTTTGCCACAGGAACTTCTTCGGGATAGGATATATGAGGTTTCGGAAGCCAAGGCCGAATTACTGAGAACAATTATGTTTTCGTGTGATGCACGTCCTATCTTAACAACTCGAGTGAGATTTCTGACGAATTGACGAAAGAGATTGATGAAAGTAGAGGAGAGAATATCGTCTACATGGATTTTACGAAAGCATTTAACTAAGTCCATCTGCATAAAAGAGTCGGTCGGGCAGCATCGGTTGAAAGAAATAGTCAACGTTTCGGGTCAGGCTGGAGGTTTGTAATTAGTGGTTTTTCTGCCGGGGTCTGTGCTGGGACCACTGCTGCTTGTGAAATATTAAAATGACCTGGATGAAAATGCAGATGGGTGGTTTAATAAGTTTGTGAATGATACTGAGAGTGATGTAGTTGTGGATAGTGAAGAAGACTAGAAAAGAATACAGAGCAATTTAGATCATTCGCAGATAAGGACAGAGAAATAACAGATAGACAATAGACAATAGGTGCAGGAGAAGGCCATTCGGCACTTCGAGCCAGCAACGCCATTCACTGTGATCATGGCTGATCTTCCACAATCAATACCCACTTCCTGCCTTCACACCATAGCCATTGACTCCACTATCCTTAAGAGCTCTATCTAACTCTTTCTTGAAAGCATCCAGAAAATTGGCCTCCACTGCCTGCTGAGTCAGAGCATTCCATAGATTCACAACTCTCTGGCTGAAAACGTTTTTTGGGAGAAAAAGCGTTTTTTCTCAACTCGATGGAGCAGAGCACAGATACATGTGGGGTGTTGCACATTGGTAGGCCAAACACAAGTCGTTAAAGTTTAAGGGGAAGACCCTGAACATTGTTGTTGAGCAGAGAGGTTTGAGGTCGAAATTTATAGCTCCTTGAAAGTGACTACACAGGTCAATCTGTAGTTAAGAATGCTTATCAAATGCTTGCTTTTATTAGCTGAGGTACTGAGCTCGGAGTTTAAGAGGTGATGCTTCAGCTTATAAAAGACTAAGGTTCGGCCACAGTTGGATTATTATATGTAGTTCTGGTTCACCCAGTATAGGAAGGATTTTGAGGCATTGGAGAAGGAGCAGTAGATGTTTACCAGGATGGTGTCTGGTTTAAAGACGGCATGTGCTAACATAAGTGGCCTGACAAATTTGGGCTATTTTCTTTGGAGTAGCAAAGGCTGAGGGGAGATCAGATCGAGGTTTATAACATCATGCGAAGCACAGATCGAGAAGACACGGAGTGTCTATATCGCAGAGCCGAAATTTCTAAAACAATGAATGCGAGAGAGGGTAATTTGAAAGGAGATGCGAGGGGTATGTTTTTTACTCAGAGATTGCTGGATGCCCAGTATGGTGCATGGTGCTGGCGTTAAGTACAGTAAGGGTTTTTTACGGGACGTGAATATGAGGAAGGAAGAGTGAGATAGACATTGTGTAGGTCAGAATGATTAGATTTTCGGGGTTTACTGAATTTATTTTCAGTTGGTTGGGCGTGATATTATGGGCCCAACGGTCCGTTCCTGTGCTGTACTGTTCTATGATTTGTTCCCTTTACTGGGAACCAGTACGGCAGAGCAGAACATAATCCAGCAGGTTTACAACTGGAAGGTCCTGATGGAGTACCTGATAAGGCTCTGAAAACCTGCGCCAAACAACTGCCGGGAGTATTCAAGGATATTTTCAACCTCTCATTGCTATGGGCAGAAACTTCCACTTGTTTCAAAAAGCCAATATTTATATGAGTGCTAAAAAAGAATAATGACAGTTACCTTAATGACTGTCGCCCGGCAGCACTAACATTGACAGTGCTGAAATGCTTTGAGAGGTTGCACATGACTAGGCTGAACTCCTGCCTCAGCAAAGACCTGGATTATTGCAATTTGCTTATCGCCATAAGATCAACAGCAGATGGAATCTCAATGGCTCTTCACACGGCTTTAGACCACGTGGACAACACAAACGCCTATGTCAGGATGTTGATCGTCAGCTATTGCTTGGCATTTAATTCCCATAATCCTGTTGCAGAATCTGGGCTCTGTTTCTCCTTCTGCAATTGGATCCTCAACTTCCTAACCGAAAGACAATAAATTGTGCAGATTGGTTATAACATCTCCTCCTCGTTGACGGTCAACACTGGCGCACCTAAGGGGAGACTGCTTATCCCATTTCCCTACTTACTATATACCCACGACATTTTGACTTGGTATAGCGACATAACCATCTATACATTTGCTGATGATAAAACCATTGTTGGTGGAATCTCGGTTGGTGACAAGAGGGCTTGCAGGGGTCAGATATGCCAACTCGAGGAGAAGTGACGCAGTAACAACCTTGCAATCAACGTCAGTACGATGAAAAACTGATTGTAACTTCTGGAACGATAAAATGTCAGAACATATACGAATCCCCATAGAGTGATCAGAGGTGAGTGTCAAGATCGTTGAGGATCTAACCTGGTCCCAACATATTGATGCAGTTATAAAAAAGACAAAACAGCAGCTATAATTCATTCGGAATTTGAAGAGATTTGGTATGTCATCAAATAAAGTCAGAACCTTCGATAGATGTACCAAGGAGCGCATTCCAACAGGCTGCATCACTGTCTGGTGTGGGGGTGGGAGGTGGGGTATCTGCTGCACAGCACCGAAAGAAGTTGCCGAGGGTTGTAAACTTATTCGGCTCCACCTTGGGTAGTAGCCTTCAAAGTACCCAGGACATCTTCAAGGAGCGGTGTCTCAGATATGCAGTGTTCATTATTAAGGACCATCAGCGCCCAGGGCATGCCCTTTTCAGACAGTTAACATCTGGTAGGAGGTACAGAAGTTGATGGCACGCACTCGGCGATTCAAGCACACCTTTTGCCCCTGTGCCATCCGATTCTTAAATATTCATTGAACCCTTGGACACGACCCCACTTTTAAAGAAATATATATTTTTGTACGTTTAAACTATTGAATAGACGAATAATGTAATTGATCCACTTATTTATGTATGTATGTATGTATGTATTTATTTATTTGTCTGTTTGTTTGTTTGTTTATTTATTTATTTATGTTTTTCTTCTTCTATATTAGGTATTGCATTGAACTGTTTCTGCACGTCACATGCTGGTGATAATAAACCTGATTTTTATTCTGATAATCATGGTAATGACACAAATGTAATGTGAAACTGCAATATGCAAGGGGTTTTGGAAAATCAGGTTGGTGTTGAATCACAAGTCAGGAATTTATTGAATGCCTACAAAATGGCTTTTTAGGGAAGGTTGCTCTTGAGCCCGCTCTGTAAAAACCACGACATAATAAGGGAGCTTCATATAAATGAACCCTTAGGAGACATTGTTCATAATATGCCCGAATTTATACTGCAGTTTGAGAGGGTGAAGCATGACTGACATATATCAGTTTCGCTATAGAATAAAGGAATTTACAGAGGCATGAGAGAGGACCTTCCACAGGTGGACTGTTGGAGGATACTGACAGGGATTACAACAGGGCGGGGTGGCTGAGTTGTCTGGGAATAGTTCACAAGACACAGGATAGATACAGTTGAACTCAGAAGTTTACATCCACCGTAGCCAAATACATTTAAACTCAGTTTTTCACAATTGCTGACATAAAATCCTAGAAAACCTTCCCTGCCTTAGGTCAGTTAGGAGCACTACTTTATTTCAAGAATGTGAAATGTCAGAATAATAGTAGTGAGAATGATTTACTTCAGCTTTTATTTCTTTTAGCACGTTTCCAGTGGGGCAGAAGTTTAGATATACTTTGTTAGTGTTTGGTAGCATTGCCTTTAAATTGTTCAACAAGGTCAAACGTTTTGGGTAGCCTTCCACAAGCTTCACACAGAAAGTTGCTGGAATTTAGTTTCATTCCTCCAAGCAGAACTGATGTAATTGTGTCAGGTTTTTAGGTCCTCTTGCTTGCACACGCTGTTTCAGTTCTGCACGCAAATTTTCTATCGGATTGAGGTCAAAAAATGATGTCAAGTCTGGTTCAGACTAAGGCTCCGGAGACAACATTATCATCATGGTCAACGGTGGGCGCGGAAAAGTAATGTCGTCGGCAGCTTGGCCTGTAGTGATATCATCATGTCAGTTGAGTGAGCTGAGATCCAGAGAAGCAATGACCATCAGAGTGGTCAGTGACGTGCTTTGAAAGTACAGACTATTTTGCATATTGAATACATGAGATCGTAACTATTCTGATGTTCCAGCATAACACTGAATGTGTTTGTTGTGTCTGCTGTTCTGCAGTTCCAATTCAGGATGTGCCTTTCCAGGAGGTCAGAGAGAAGAGTCTGCATGTGACTCGTGGAGATCTTGAGCAGATTCATCAAGTCTGTGTTTCACATCCTTCCCCATCTGCAGAGATATTTTCCTTGGAATATTTACTCCTGTTGGAACAACAATTAAAATCATTCCAAAATCTTTAATAATAATGTGTCCTATTGCCATTTTAAATCAACATGTGGCGTACCCCATATTTCTGCATGTGCTGAACTACAACGAGTTAACTACATCTATTTCTGACTGTAATTAATCTGATTCGTGATGCGAAATAATTTTCTTTGTTGTGCACAGCTTGCCTGGAACAAAATAAACCTAAACGCTTATTTGCAGCATTTTTCACAATAATTTTGTGTATTTCTACGTTATACGCATGTTTAACTCCACGCGGAATATTTTAACAATTATATTTATTTATTCTGTTCTTGGCAGTATGCAAGATCAGAAAAAGAAGCAGTTGTGTAAAGCTGTAAGTGATGCAGAATCGATATTTTTATGTTCCCCAGTGTGTTCCATTATCTGCATCACTGAATACAAGCTGCATCTCTTTTCATATTTTAGGGTTTTTATCCACTACTCCACCGAACAATGTCCGGAATTATTTTTTGTGCAGATACACCAAATAAAGCAGATATAATGTTCTTCATGTACTGGTGGCTGTAGCCAGACAGTGTTCCGTGTGGTTCACCGCCACTTTCACCTTTGACCGGTTTATATCCATTTGCTGCCCGAAGCTGATAACAAAATATTGCACCGGGTAAACTGCGGGTGTGGTTCTAACAACAACCGGCGTATTGTTCTGCTTGAGAAACGTTCCCCGATTCATCACACTGGAATCAGGACAGATTATCTATAATGTACCGTGGTTCTAGAAACTGATGGACAAGGTTTTCACTGAGCCTGGGTGGAGAATATATGACTTGCTCGATACAATTTTAACTCATTCCCTTCCTTCCGCTGGGATCCTAGTGCTCAACGCTCTGACAGTCAGGCACATTTTCGTGGCCAGTCAAGTCCATAAAGGGCTGAAGGGTCGGAACAAGAGGGAGAACCACAGTGACCCGGAGATGGAGAGCAGGAGGAGGGCTGTGGTTTTACCCTTCACCCTGTCCGGCAGCTTCATCCTCCTGTGGATGACAACAGTTATAAACATCACATATTGTCAGGTCTTAGGGACAGGATTCAATTTCAATGATTCTGAATCGATCTTTATCTACGTCGAGGTTTTATTGAGTGATTTCAGCTGCTGGACAAACACATTTATTTACGCGGTGACTGAGTCAAACTTCAAGGAGTAGATAATTAGGACGTTGAAATATTCTGTCCCCTCGGCCCTTCATTATATTGGTAAAACCGCGTCCTGAGCACAAGCCGGGGGAGGTCGCAGTTTCTCCAATCAGGACGCCAGCTCCTCACATTCACCAGCTCATCTCCCAATTGTTATACCGGGGTCGACATTCCTATCAACCGGTAGGTCTGGGACGTTAGGATCGTGTGTTTCTGGAGCGGGGTAAAGCACCGTCTTGGACTAGTCAGATGCCAATCAACGAACTACTCTGGAATGTCAGACATACATTGGTCTGTGGATATGTCCATCTATCCCCATTCCCGCCCACCAACCTCACAGACCGACTTTCCCACAAAAAAGAGGGAATTTTAGTCTGATGCTGTTTGGCTAATCCAATATCAAACACATCAGTTCCGGCCTTCCCCTTGAACAATTGTCCAACGTGAATAAATAGGACAGCCTTTGGGTACATGGTGGTTGACACTCTAACTTAATTTGCGTTCGTTCCACTAACTGGACTGGAATATGGTGTAGAGAAATGGGAAATAAAACCCTAGCTGCGTCTTTTTTCTTTCTAATGAAAACTAAATTACTCCCCAAAATCCTATAGATTGTAACAATTGCAACCCAATAGAGTGAATCAAATTAAACTCTTTCCCACAACTGAAAGGAAAGATCTCCACCCCAACGTCGGTAACAAAATCGGCATTTAATTTCTATCTACCTGATCTGCTTTACCCTGAAATACTGTCTGTTCAAATGCTTCATAATGACAACATCTACACGACCCAGTATGACGTTTTCCAACACGACATAAGGTACAATTTATTATAGTTGGCCAATTCAGTTCGTATCCAATTAATTCCTTCCCTTCTTGTGTTTCACCCACTTCTCCCATGAACCCAACACTTTAAGGTATACTGTAAACGTGTCTCCCCTTGTGCCTAGTATCCCACTAGATTTACCATAAGCCCCTAATTTTTAAACCTACAACACCTGAAACAGTTTCTGCTTTGCAAAGTGGAAGGTCTTTATCTACAGTTGAAATTTAAACAGCTTCTCTAACTAATCAGTCAATCCGCTCATTCCCCTCAGTACCTCCATGTGCAGGGTCCTATCAGAAGAAAACGTATAAACCAATACTTTGCATATGAAATAATGTTTGATGAGTTTCCAACAGTAAATCCGACGGACTGTTGGCGTCCAGCTAGATCTCCAACTCCTAAAGTCTGTGTGTCATCCTCAAACTTACTCACCCATACTTCCACCTCATCATCCAGGTCTTTTATGTTAATCACAAAAAGCAGGGATCCCAGGACAGAACCTTAAATCACTAGTCACCGACCTCCAGGCAGAATACATTCCTCCCACTTCTACTCTCTGCTTTCTTCTTGTAAGCCAATCAATCAATTAATTAATTAATTAATTAATCAATTAATCTATCTATCTATCTATCTATCTATCTATCTATCTATCTATTAATGAATTAATTAATTTATTTATTTTATCCGAGCAGCCAAGGTCCACTGATCCCATGCCTCATGACTTTCTGGATGAGTCTCTCGTGGGGGACCTTGTCAAATGCAAGGGACCAAGAATAGTGCAGCGCACCCTCCTTGGACACAGCAGCTGGAGGGTGAGGCTACAATTGGTCTCAGAATAAGACCAGATTGTGAGGATAAAATGAAATATGGTTGCAGGAAGGAGCTGCATATACATTAAGATCTATGCTACTAGAGCCTTCTACAGAACAATTAAGGGGGATCGGGAAGGTAAATCGAATTGGAGCCTTACCGAATACAAAGATAGCAGCACATTGCTCAAGCAGGTGATTAAAAAAGCCAAAATGGGACATAAAACATCCCTGGTGAGCAGGAGCAAGAATAACCTTAAGGCATTTTATCATTATTACCTGGAGCGTATGGGAATGAGGGGAGATTTGAGAGAGGTATACATAATTATAAAGGGTATTCACAGGGTGAATGAATGCATTGTATTGAGAGAAACGTGGTTTTCTTTCAGTTATTGCAGGGAGATGATTGCAGGCTGCCCGGGAGAGGGACTTCAGTATTCGAACGTATTCAATGTTGCAGCAGTATCCGAAGCCCGGAGGCAAATGGAGTAGAGTTAGACATCCTATCCCCTGCAACCCAATTTTACAAAAAAAAAAACCAAGAGCTACAGAAGCACCAAAGACTTCATCCCGAGGAACGGATGTATACACCACGAAGACTGGCTACACCTGGTAGAGCTTGAAAGACTGGCACAGTACAGAAATCCCGGGTCAGTGGTGCCCCAGTGGGCCTGATGTGCGAAACTGAGAACTGTCTGACTGAAAGACATAGAGCAACAGATTCCTATTTGATCTCTTCCCTCTCAAAATCTGATGCCCTCTAGCTCATAATTCGACATCCTTATCAAAATGTCTCTGTGCATTCACTTCATTGTTTCAAACACCTCCACAATATTGCCCCTAATTCTCCCACATTCCAAGGAAAACAGTCCTAAACTGCTCATAACTCAGTCATTTGTGGTCCAATATTGACCTTGTTAATTTCCCCTGCCATATTTCCAGCTTAATGGCATCTTTCCTCTCACAGTGTGATCAGCACTAAACACGATATTTCAATGTGACCTCACATCTTGTACAACTGCAACGCAACGTCCCAGCCTCTATGCTCAGTGCATTGACTGACGAGGGACAGTGTGGCAAAAGGTTTCATCACCAACATGTCTATCTTTGAATCAATTTGAGTCCTAGTCAGCTCATTGATTAACATGAAAAGAGTACATCTAGATGTTAGAATGGAACCTGCAGATGTAGTAGACTTAGATTTTCAGAAGCATCAATCACGACACCAGAAATCACAAGACGAGTTCATAAGTATAAAAAGCTGGTTTTCACGTAGAAGACTGACACAATTAACCGGTTTGTTTTCGGATGGGAGGATGCAACCACTGGAATATCCCCTGTATCTGTTCTGGGCCTTCAATTATATACTATCAATATTAAAATCATGGTGGAATGGGCTGAGTTTGGGGTGGTAATGTGTTGGCCAAGAGAACAGTGATAAGTTGAGAGCCGTCAATTATTCACAATCGATATTAATCACCCGGACAAGGAGCCAGAGTTTGAGGAATCCAAGGCTGTCTATAAATGACGGAGAATGTGGTGGGGGTAATGTTGTAATGGGACATTTGGTCTTTGCAGCAGGATATAGAGAGGCTGGGGAAAATAGAGAATACTTACAAAATGGAATTTAATGTAGTGATGGCGTGTTCAGTGGTGGAAAGAATCACAAGGCAGTCTATTATTTGTATGAAGAGGGACAGCACATGAGTGAAGTACAGAGGGGTCCAGGTTTTGTCTTGTGCAAGTTACACACAGACAGACGACAGGTGTGGCGAATTGTTGCTGGACATTTATCTCTGTGTGGTTGTTGCAGGAAAACGGAGAAGTTTTGTTACAGAGTCAGATAAGAGCACAGTGATGGATTTTGGGAAGTTAAAGCAGGCCAGAACATAAACAGTAAATGGCAGTGTCATGGGAAGCGTTCCTGAATAGATAATAACATATTATTATGTTATACAGGTACATGGGATACTGGCACATAGTTCCTTGACAGTCACAACGCAGGTAGAAAATGTTGTGAAGTAGGTGAACAGCATGCTTGCCTTTGGCAGCAGAGGCGATGCAACATCACATTACAGTTGTACAAAATATTAATTTCACCACAGCTGTAGTACTCTGTGCAATTCTGGTCATCGCCATAATGAAGGAAGTGATTAAGGTGGAAAGGTGAAGAAAAGATTCACAGAAATGTTGCCTGGATTGAGGTTTTGTGTTTCAAGTAAAGATTAGACACACTGGGAGTGTTTTCGCTGGAGTGAAGAAGACTTGACAGAAGTTTACAAAACTTTGGGAGTTGTAGATAAGGGAAACAGGCAGCATCATTTTCCCAGAATGGATATGTCAAATTCAGGAAGGCTGCATTTAAAGTGACAGGATGATCATTTAAAGATAATATGCAGGGCAAATAGTAAATCAGTTCTAGTTACAGAGTGCTGGGGACTGGAATGGACTTCGATGGGAAGTGATGGAAGCTGATATGATAGTGACATTGAAGGAAGAGAAGAGATTTAGTTTAATGTGGCATTGTGTTCAGCACAAACATTGTGTGAAGAAGGAACTGTTCCTATAATGCACTTTTCAATGTTCTGACTGAGCCTCAGTGACAGAAAACTATGTAACCGGGGGTAACGACATGTCTCTCGGGTCCTGAAGAGTGTTGGAGAAAAGAGATACCAAGGATTACAAGAACATAGTTTTCTGTAAGTGTAGACAGGTTGGTGAAGAAGGCATTCATCCATTAGAGTTTGGAGTAACGGAGATGGGGCTTTATGTTGTGACAGTACAGGCCCTTGGTGAGATCACAATGCATTGTGTGCAGTTCCGGTGGCTTATTTGTAGGATGAAAATCACTAAGCTGGGAAAGGGCAGAATGTTTGGCAAGATGAAAGGGGAAAATCAAAAGGGACACTCGGGCAACCTCTTCCACGCGGAGAGTGGTTGGTAAGTGGTACACGCTGCCAGAAGAAGACGCAGAGGAGATACAATCACAATGTTTAGCAGACATTCGGTCAGGTACATAGATAGGAGAGGTTGAGAGGGATATGGATCAAACACAGGGAAATGGAAAACTAGGACTGACACCTTGGTCGGTATGGCCGCGTTTTTGTGTTGTGCATTTCTGTAACTGAGTGAAAGATGGAAAGCACTGGGAACTCCTCACTCCACTTCAGGTGGTTCACAAGTGACTGGGGGTATGTAAAAGATGGGAAGAGGAATGTGCAAAACATTCCCGTCACATGTCCTTAAATCATTCCCTCTCACCACAAATCTACTCCATCTAGTTTTATATGGCCTTTGTTGTGAACATGACTGCAGCCATTCAATATATCAGCAATGTCCCTCAGGAGTTTATATACCTCTATACTCTCAACACTCAGATTCCTACATTCCGAGAATACAGACTCTCCAGTCTCTCCTTGTAACTCATTTCCAGGTACTATTTGTGAATCTTTAGTTCATCCTCTCCAACTGAATCACAACCTTTCTGTTGCAGGGCAAAAATCCAACTACAGTCTCATCAACACATTGTACAGTTGCTACATCCTAACCCTTGTATTCAGTGCCCTGACTGATGAAGGATTCATGCCAGAGCACTTCTTCACCACCCTGTTTACACTGTCACCACTTTCAATGACCCACAGACTCATGGATCATTTATCTCAATAAATAAATGAACCAGTATAATATTTTGGTGTTATTGATTTAATTGGATACTCTTTCTCTTGTTTCAGGACTTAGGTGAAGACCTGATCACATTTAGATCATATGTAGAAATAGAAAAAAATCCTATAGGATTCACAAATTTCTCTCACATCTGTAGCTGTGTTGTGAGCCATTTGTCACTCTAGCCCTCTTTCATAACTGATTAGTAGCTCCTTGTAATCTTTGAGAACATTCTTCACTATCAACAACATGTCTGAACTTACTGATGAAGTCTTGTGCATTTGTATGCAAAGACATTATTAAAACAACGAACGACAAGACTCACAGCGCTGCCCGCTGGAGCACATCACTAATCCTCAGCCTGCATTATAAGAAACTGTTTTATTTACCTCTTCAAAAACCTTTGTAGATTCATCAATGACAACTTTCCGCAAATAAAGCCATGCTGAATACTGCTAATCAGACACAATCTATCCAAATACAGGTGATTCCTGTCCTCAGAATCCCCTGTAGTAACTTCCGAACTATTGAATTTAGGCTGACTGACCTGTAGTTCCCAATCTTGCACTTGACAGCTCTTTAAACAATAGAACATGATTAGCTACTCTTCAGTCACTGGGGAAAACTTCAGTAGACCTCAAGAATTTTTCTCTCTCCTTCCACAAAGCAGTGAGTCACGCTCTGAGGATTCGTCCACCTTAATTCATTGTAGGCTGCCAATAACTGCTCGCTGGTGATATGAATGTCCTCCAAAGCAACTCCACGAGTTTGCATTATCCATGGTGCAACCAAGATATTGTACTCCGTAAACACAAAACAAAATATATCATTGATTGATTCATGAACCCACCCATTCCCTGTGGCTCAAGGCATGGAGAGCCTGCTGATCTCTACAGGGCCTCTCCCTCCCAAGCCACACTGTTACTCCTAACATAGCTTTCGAACCTCTTGGTATTTTGCTGACCTTCCTGATCAATCACATAACATTGGCCTGCCCTCCTGGTCTCCCTCTTAAGTGTATTCCTAACAAATTTTATTTTTATCAGGTGATTTGCTCGATTCTGACCACCTACGCCCAGTGTATGCTTCCTTTATTTCTTACCCGGAGCCGCTATGTCTCTCATTGGCCAAGGTTCCGTGAACTTGCCATTTTAAGTTTCACCCTTAAAAGGAACAGGCGACTTCAGGACAGCTGCAATCACGCTCTAAACAAAAAATCCCACTTGCCATTTGTTCATGTTCTGTCATACAGATTCTCTCACTCCAGCTCTGCTAGATCCAGTCAAAACCAGTAAAATTCACTTTTCTACAGAACAGATCCCTAAACTGTGATCTTGACCGTACATTCACATAACTATATTCAAACCAATAGAAAGAATGAAGAAGGTATTGACGATTTCAAGAGTAAGACGTGAGAACACGAAACAATCCATTCAGAGGGATTAGAATAGGACAGAGTGAGCAATTTCAAATTCCTGGGAGTCAAGATCTCTGAAAATCTATCCTTGTCCCAAAATAACAATGCAACTATAACGAAGACAAGACAGCACCTATATTTCATCGGAGTTTGAAAATATGTGATTTCTCAATGTGCTATACAAAATGCACTCCAGCCACAGCGCTGCAGACCTTAGCGCCATGCTGCCTTCATCCTATGAGAGAAGGCGCACCACCCGATCAAGTTTATCTATTCCTGCTTATCCTGTTTCTATGCCCACTGCGAGAACCTGCACACTAGATAGAAGCATCCTTCACTGTGCTATCAGAATTTCGAACAGCCTTCCAGATAATATGGTTGGAGGATTCTGCGACGATGGGGTCCATGCCTTCCAGAGACGCGTGCACAAACATCTATCATCTCTGAGAAGGAAGCCACATGCTTCTTCATAAGCTATAATGAAGTGCACCAGGATGGCAATGCTTGGTTGTTGGTAGGCCGGGAGGACTTGCGAGTTAAGTTCCTGCTGGACATCATCCTTAAACTGCTGGAGAACAGTGCGGAGAGTTCAGGTGTTGTTTTCTCCTGATAGGGATTAATTTTTAGTTCCATGTGCCCTGTCACGTTTTGTCTCCCTGCAAACTTATCTTTCAACCTCTTTGAATTTGGCGGACAGTATGTGTATAAATGTCTCTCTCAAGTAGACCTCACCATGATCATCATGACTCGAGTGTTTCAACTATTCTTTAATGTTTCTTAATTGTACAAATCATTTTATTTTATCACTGAACAGCAGTGAACCATCTGATTGGCCTATCAGAGATCTCTTTGAGAACTCGTGACGAAAGTCACTCAAAAACCTTCCTCAATTTACAGTGAAGTGTATACAGACAGACTGCATTACTCTTTTGTGGGGATGGCGGCAATTACTGCACAGGGCCAAAGGAAGCTTTCAGAAGTTGTAAAATTAGTCAGCTCCATCTTGAGTTTGAGCTTCTGTGGTATCCAAGACAATCTTAAGTAGTGGTGCATCAGAAAGGCGACGTTAATAATGAAGGACTCCATCACTCAAGACATGCCCTCTTCTCGTTTTTAAAGGCAAGAAAGAAGTACAGAAGCTTGAAGGCACACATTCAGTGATTCAGGAACAGCTTCTTCCCCTCTGCCAAACGATTCCTATATGGACATTCTATCCATGAACACGACCTGTCTTTTATAATATAGATTATTTTTGTATTTGCACTATATTTCATTATTTGAATATGCATATATACTTACTGTTACTGTTTAACTTGTTTTTTTTTTCCCTTTCTATGTTATCATGTATTGGATTGAACTGCTACTGCAAAGTTAACAAATCAGAATCAGAATCAGGTTTATTATTACCGGTATGCGTCGTGAAATTTGTTAACTTCGCAGCAGCCGTTTAATGCAATACATAAAATAGAAGAAAAGAAAATAATAAAAAATAATAATAACTAAGTAAGCCAATTACATTATCCGTATATTGAACAGATAAAAATCACGTAGAAACGGAAATAATATATATTTAAATAGTAAGGTGGTGTCCAAGGTTTTAAAGCCCATTTAAGAATCGGATGGCAGAGGTTAAGAAGCTGGTCCTGAATCGCTCAGTGTTGCCTTCAGGCTTCTGTACCTCCCACCTGATGTAACAGTTTTCATATTTCAGAGCTCATGCTGGTGATAATTAACCCTATTCTAATTCTGATACAAGGGAGTCTTCATCAGGATGGTGAGTAGGCTGAGGATTGGTCAATGGGGTTCAGTCCAGATGAGTGAGTAGCGACAATTTGTTAAGTCATATCAGAGAAGGTGTCATGGTCCGGTCCGTGAATACTGCATTCCGGCTCGCGGTCTGGTCCATGTTTCTTATTCCATGTTTTCCAGGTTTCCCCAGTTTCGGTTGAGGAACGTGATTCCCCAGCTGACTCGTAGGTGAAGTGGTGCCTCACCTGAAAGGACTGTCTGGGGTCTAGGATAGTGGTGAGGGAAGAAGTGTTGGGGGCAGGCGTAGCTCTTCTTCCATTTACAGGGATAAGTGCCTGGAGAGAGGTCGATGGGGAGGGATGGGGGGATGAATGGACAACGGAGTCGCATAGGGAGCGATCCCTGCGGAAAACCGAGAGTGGGGGGAGGGGAAGATGTGGCTGGAGTTGGTATCCGGCAAGCGGTGGCGGAAATTGCGGATCTGTACGCTGGTAGGGTGATAGTTGAGTACTAGGGGGACTGGTGGGCTGGCGGAGAGATGGGGTGAAGGCAGAGGTGCATGAAGTACGGGAGACTTGATGGAGGGCAGAGTTGATAGTGGACAAAGGGAAGCTCATTTTTTTAAAAAAAGGAAAACATCTCCATTGTCCTAGATTGGAAGGCCTCATCCTGTGAAGAGTAGCAGTGGAGGCGGAGGAATTGAGAGGAAGGGATAGCATTTTTACAGGAGACATGGTGGGTGGAGGAATAGTCTAGCATGCTGTGGGTGTCAGTAAGTTTATAGTAGACATCGGTGGATAGGCTTTCTCCAGAGATAGAAATAGAAAGATCTAAGAAGGGGAGGGAGGTGTCCGAAATAGACCAGGTGAATTTGAGGGCGGTGTGAAAGTTGGAGGCGAAGTTAACGAAGTCGACGAGCTCAGCAAGTGTGCAGGAAGCAGCGCCGATGCAGTCGTCGATATAACGTAAGAAAACAGGAGGACAGATACCGGTGCAGGCTTCGATCATAGATTGCTCCACATGGCCGACAAAAAGGCAGGCGTAGTTAGGGCCCATGCGGGTGCCATGGCTACACCTTCAGTTTGGAGGAAGTTGGAGGAGCCAAAGTAGAAATTGTTAAGATTGAGGACTAATTCCTCAAGGCAGAGAAGAGTGGTGGTAGAGGGTGACTGGCTGGGTCTGGAATCCAGGAAAAAATGGAGAGCTTGTAGACCTTCCTGCTGGGGGATAGATGTATATAGGGACTGGACGTCTATGGTAAAAACGGAGCAGTGGGAGCTAGGGAACTTGAAATCATTGTAGAGATGCAAAGCAAGGGGTGGTGAAGTCGTGACCTCCCCCGCTGACTCCACCAGTCTCCCACCCCCCACGGACCAGAGCTCTCATCCCTGCCGGGTCTTCAACATCACCTCTGACCTTCCTCTCACGGAGGCTGTGCGCTCTGTCTTCAGTAAGAGCCTCACCTTTCTCCCCCTTCGCCTTCAACTCACCGAGTTCCGCGTGCACCAGGAAGTGGGAGCTCTTCTACCGCCGGCTCCGTCTTCCAGCGCACTTCTTCGGTAGGGACTCTCCCACCCCCACCGATGACCCGTTTTCCCATATCCAACCGTCCTCCTCCTCCTCCTCCTCATGGTCTCCCCGCCCAGGACTTCTACCCGCCCTGGATCTGTTTATCTCTAATTGCCGTCGGGAGATTAACCGTCTCGACTTCACCATCCCTTACTGCAATTCCAACCCTACCCCCTCTGAACGCTCTGCTCTCCACTCCCTCCTCAACAATCCCAACCTTACATCAAATCCGCTGATAAGGGGGTTGCTGTTGGCGTCGGGCGCACTGACCCGTAAATAACGGAGACACGACGACAACTCGATGACACTTCCTCTTATCTATCCCTGGACCATGACCCCACTCGGGAGAACCAGTCCATTATTTCCAAACCATTTCTGATCTCATCAGTTCGGGAGATCTCCTATCCACGGCCACCAAACTTATAGTTCCCATACCCGGCACTTCGGGTTTCTACATCCTCCCTAAGATTCACACACCTGACTGCCCAGGCAGAACCATTGCCTCTGCTTTCTCCTGCCCTACGGAACTCATTTCTGCCTATGTCGACTCGGTTTTATTTCCCCTTGTCCAATCGCTTGCCACCTATGTCCATGATACTTCCCATGCTTTACATCTCTTCAAAGATTTCAAGTTCTCTGGCCCCTACGGTCTCATTTTCACCATTGACGTCCAGTCCCTATATACCTATATAGCCCACCAGGAAGGTCTCCAAGCTCTCCATTTCTTCCTGGATTTGAGACCCAGCCAATCACCCTCTACTACCACACTTCTCCGTCTTGCGGAATTAGTCCTCACCCTTAACAATTTCTCCTTTGCTTCCTCCAACTTCCTCCAAACTAAAGGGGTACCCATGGGCACCCGCATGGGTCCAAGATACGCCTGCCTTTTTGTCGGCCATGTGGAGCAATCTATGTTCCAATCCTGGACCGGTGTCGGTCCTCCTCTTTCCTTCCGTAATATCGACGAGTTCATCGGCGCTGCTTCCTGCACACTTGCTGAGCTCGTCGACTTCATTAACTTCGCCGCCAACTTTCACACATGCCTTCAAATTCACCTGGTCTATTTCCGACACATCCCTCCCTTTCCTAGATTTTTCTGTTTCTATCTCTGGAGACAGCCTATCCACCGATGTCTACTACAAACCTACAGATTCTAAAAGCTACCAGGACTATTCCTCCTCCCACCCTGTCTCCTGCAAAAATGCTATCAATTTCTCTCAATCCCTCCGCCTCCGCCGCATCTGCTCTCAGGATGAGGCCTCTCATTCTAGGACAAAGAAGATGCCTTCCTTTTTTAAAGAAATGGGCTTCCCTTTGTCCACTATCAACTCTGCACTCCATCGCGTCTCCCGTATTTCACGCACCTCTATCCTTACCCCATCCCTCCGCCAGCCCACCAGGGATAGAGTCCCCCTACCAGCCTACAGATTCAAAGTATAATCCTCCGCAACTTCCGCAACCTCCTACGGGATTCCACCACCAGCCACATTTTCCCCTTCCACCACCTCACTCTCGGTTTTCCGCCGGGATGGCTCCCTACGGGACACCCTTGTCCATACACCCCTCCATCTCTCCCCACCGACCTCCCTCCAAGCACTTATCCCTGCAAACGGAAGAAGTGCTACACCTGCCCCCTCACTTCTTCCCTCACCACCAGCCTAGGCCCCAGACAGTCCTTTCAGGAGAAGCACCACTTCACTTGCGAGTCAACTGGGATGATATACTGTATCCGGTGCTCCTGATGTGGCCATTTAAACATTGGGGAGACCCACCGCAGTCTGGGAGACCGTTTCGTCGAACACCGGAGCTCGGTCCTCCAGCAGTGGCGGGATCTCCTTTTGGCCACACACTTCAATTCCACAGACCACTCCCACTCCGATATGTCGGTACATGGTCACCTCTACCGTCAAGATAAGGCCACACGCAGGTCGATGGAGTAATACCTTGTCTCCCGCCTAGGTAGCCTCCTACCGGCAGGCATGAACATTCAACCTACAGACCTCCTTTGCTAGCCCTTGCCCCACCCCCTTACCCCATCCTTATCTATAAATTTTGTCTGGTTCTCTTTCTCCCTCCTACCACCCCCCCCCCCTATAATCTCCCCCAGCCCTATCTTTCTTTCTCTTTTATTTCCCATAATTCTCCACCTTCCCCCAGCCCTTTTCCCTCCAGCCTATCACTTCTCAGCTCTCTGATTCATCTGTCGCTCCACTTCTTATCCCCCCTCGATCACCCCATGTTACTTCACTCCTGATGCAGGGTTTCGGCCCGAAACGTTGTCACTGCCTCTTCCCATAGACGCTGTCTGGCCTGCTGAGATTTCCCACCTTTTTGTGCTTGATTGTTCTTTGGACTGGCTTCATAAGTAACTCCAGGATTCAGCCTCGGGCTGCTGGATTGTTCCTGTACAAACACCCTGTCTGTAATCCCTTCCCTTCACCTTCCTCCTGGTGCTTCGCCTTGCTTCGCCTTTCCTCGCCTCGCCTTGCCCCTGCCTGAAGCTTTGCCCCGCCTCGTCTTGCCTCTGCCTGGAGTCTTGCTTCACCTCGCCTTGCCCCTGCATGGATCCTTGCCTCGCCACGCCTTGCCTCTGCCTGGAGTCGTGCCTCCGCCTGGATCCTTGCCTCGCCTCGCCTTGCCTCTGCCTGGAGCCTTGCCTTGTCTTGCCTGTGCCTGGAGCCTTGCCTCGCCTTGCCTGTATCTGGGCCTGTTGGAAACTGTTTGTGCATGTCCACGCCTTGGCTAAGTAAGTTCGGCCGTCCTGCCACTACCTAGCGTTGGGAACTGTCTCGTCGTGTTTGGTGCTTTGTATAATGAGTCCTGGCCCTACGTCCTGCATCAAATAGGGATCCCAGCTTTGTGTTCTGTCTTGTGAGTCCCGGCCCTGCATCCTGTACCCAACGAGGGGTCCTGGCTCGGTGTTCCATGTCCCTGTCTCTCCGTAGGCTCTGGGTTCTCATCAGGTCCATGTGCTTCGCCCGGCACAGGAGTACTTTGCCCAGCCCGGTAATGGGATTCCCTCGTCCTGTGCTGGGGTTCATTTGTCCAGGAGTTTCGCAGCCAGTCCTGCTGTCTCTCCCTCGATCTAGGCTCTCTGCTCTCGTCATGTCCATGTGCTTCGTCCAGCACAGGAGTACCTTGCCCAGCCCGGTGCTGGGATTCCCTCGTCCTGTGCTGAGGATCCCTTGTCCTGTCCTGTAACCTCGTCATGTCCTCGTCTAGCTGTGGACATCGAGCCCAAGTCAAGACCCAGATTCTGGGTCCTTGTCCAGTCTCTGGCTTGGAGTCCAAACCCAGGCTCCTAGTCCCCAGTTCCATGTCCTGGTTCCCTATCCTAGCCATGTCCTAGCCCAGGTCCGAAGTCCTTGTATCGTCCGGGGCCGGTGTTATGTTCAGTGTACTTTCTTCCCCACTTTCCTTGCTTCCTTCTCACGCCTAGTCCTGTTCCTGGTAGTTCAGTGTCTGTGTCTTGCTTTTGGGTCCACCCCCCACATCCCCCTTATGACAGAAGGACTTTCTGATCTCAGCCCAGTCTGTCACAGAAACGTTCCTCCCCTCCATTGACTCCGGCTGTATTTCCCGCTGCTCCGGGGAAGTTGTTAACACAATCAAAAACCCTTCCCACCCCTGTCATTTTGTCTTCTCACACCTTCCGTTGGGCAGCAGACATAAAGGAGCGAGAACACACAGCAGCAAGATCAAGGACAGCATTGTTCCTGCTGTTACAGCACCTAATAAAAGTATTCAAACCCACCTTCGATTATTTCATGGTTTTTTTCTTTTAAACAACATTAATCCACAATGGTTTAATTCGGCTTTTTTGAAATTGAATAACAGAAAGACTATTTCATGTCAAAAGGAAAATGGTATCACCAAAGTGATATAATGAAAATAATCCATTGACTGAATATTCACACCCTTTAATATGACAGACCAGATAATCACTGGTGCAGCCAATTGGTTTTAGAATTCATAAAATTAGTTAAATGGAGATCACCGTGTGAAGTCAGGATGCTTCAATTAACTGTTGTAAAAATAATCTAGTACCAATTACTGCTGAGTCTGTGTCCTGGCTAAAACTACACCTTGATGACAAAAGCACACTTCAAACAACTCGGTGAAAAGAATTTGAAAACCAAGAAAAATCTGCGTGAAGCACCCAGACAACAGTTGTTGTATGCGCAGTCTCTCCCATCTCGGCACTAAAGCATGTAACTCCTTACGAGTTATCATAGGTCTGTTGGGGGCCTCCATCACTTTCCCATTCTCGCACAATCCCCTCGTTATTGAGGACAGTATGCTCCTGGCTGTTTCACAGCTGTGCCTTATTCTTTCTGTTTTTTTTTATGATTGATTTAACTGTTCTTCAAGGGATAATCAGTGACTTGGAAATATTCTTGTATCCATCTCTTGACTTGTGCTTTACAATAACCTTTTCACGGAATTGACAATTCTAGTGGTTTACTGTCCTGTGATCAATGCAAATAGGCAGGATTTAAATAAAATGGAAAAAATGCCTTTCACTGCTTTCCAATGTAAATGTGACAAATAACAATAATCTTTACAAAAGCAAGGAATAATTGAAGGTAGTAGACAGGAGTTCTACGTACATATATGCCACATATAGTACCTAAGATTAATTTTGTCTTTTCAACAAATATACAGAAAGATAAGTGTTATCTGTTCCATAGATAATAACTATAACAATCAGTGAAAAACCGGCCAACTAGCGCGCTTAACCAAAGTGAAGAAGGGAATAAGCTGTGCGAATGCAAAGAGAAGAAACAATGATTGACCAATCAATAATTATAGAAAATATGAGATGAGGTGTCTTTGAAACTAAGTTCATTGGTTGTGGGAAAATATCAATGATGTGGCAATCGAAGGCGAATGAAGCTAACTGCTTTGGCTAAAAAGTAAATGTAAGCAGGCTGTTTCCACTTTCTCAAACATGACCTCAGTATCTCTCATCAGCAAGTTTTCCTGAAAGCTGCCAGCCGTTTCCTTTACCCTACAATTATCATACAGTTTCTGGACACCTGACATCACACTTTTAAATGTCTCCTACTTTGCACAACATTGCACGTTCTCCCTTGTTACCTGCAACTTTATATTCTGTATCATTGAGCTGTCCATTCTGCCCTTCCCTCAACCATGATTCTGTTGTTACTGTGATAGGACCATAAGAATTAAGGGCAAAATTATGCCATTCAGCCAAACCCAGTCCTCTCCACCATTCCATGATGGCTGATTCTTTTATCCCTCTTTAAACCATTCTCTTGCCTTTTCCTCATAATCCTTCATCCACTGACCAATCGAAATCTATCAGCATGCGTTTTATACTGAATGGTTTGGCCTCGACACCTGTCTGTGGCAATGAATTCAAGTATCGCAAACAACTTTGTAAGTAATTCCTCTTCGTTTATGTTCTGGATGGATATCCCTGCATTCTGCAACTGTGCACTCCGGTCCTAGACACCTCCACTATTGGACACATTCTCTCCATATCGACTCTGTATAAGCCTTTCAATCTCAATAGGTTTCCATGAGATCCACCGAATTCTTGGAAACTCCACCGAGTAAAGACCTGGAGCCATTAATCACTCCTCAAACATTAACACTTTAATTTCTCCAATCTAGCTCATAAATCTCATTTGGACCCTCTCCAATGGCACGAAACTATTTTTTTTTTAGATAAGGGTCACACAACCGCTCATAGTACTGCATATGCGGTCTGACCAATGACTTGGAAACCTCAATGTAGCATTTTGCATTAGTATACTTGTCCTGTTGAAAAAAATTCTAATGTTTCACCTGTCTTTCTTATCACCGAATCATCCTGCAAGTTACAATTCCTACAGGAGGATCTTCTGTGGTTTTGAATTTTAACTTGGTAGGAAATTACGACTTATATGCATATGACCAGACTGCTTTCTGCACTATACTCCATCTTCCATTTCTTTGCCCATTTCTCCCAATCCGTCTACCCTTCAGCAGATTCCTTGAATATTCAACACTACCTGCCCTCCATCTGTCTTCGAATTGTCCGAAAACTTGACCAAAAAGCCGTTAATTCTCTCACCCACATCATTGACCAATATATAAAAGGAAGTGATCCAGCAGTCCTCAGAGTCAATCACACCTGAATTCATCCTCCTGACCTGTCAAGCCTCTTACACTGAAGAGAATGCAGTTTAAACCAATTGTCTTTCATCTCCTTTCTTGGTTTTCATGTCTATCCTGCTGACTATAGTTTCTCCCATTGGCAAAATGCTGAGGGCCACAATGACAGCCACTCTCATTTACACTATTCTGAGCATCACTCGCAAATCTATAGGATGCTGGGCCCCTGCAGTTCACGAAAATCCCTCTCGTGTGTGCAAGTCTCCGTACCACAGATGAAATTGCAGTGAAGCAAGAACTTCAATCTTGCCCCATGCATCAGCCGCTCAGTCACATTTTCATCTGAATCATCATTCTATTTCTAACATCACCAATATGTTGCACAGAGTGCAAACTAGATATTACTGTTTTTTTTTTAAGTTGCGCTTTTGATGGTCTTTCCTAATGCCCGCTGTTCACTGTGTACCAGCTCAGCCCTATTTATAACAATTTATATGCACCTCGAGTGCTTAAGAACTTTCTGCAGCAGTTCTGACAGGTTCCTGACCCTGAAGCAACACAGAGTCTTGAGTCTTCTCTCAAAAACTGCACAGACTGATTTCGGCCTCCTCTACTGGGCATCAGAGACACTGCCAGAGCCAGCATTCCCCCATCAGTATTCTAAAGGTATATGCGTTGTGAGGCGAGCAGCCGCTGAAGAACCCTGCACTGTCTGATTTTTTTTTTTCTCTTGTCAACCACAGCTGTTCATCCACCTGACTGGTCAAGCCTCTTACAATGCAGCAAATGTCGTTTGTACCAATTGTCTTTCCGTTCCATTGTCTGTGCTCCTGTCTATCCTGTTGACTAAATTTGCTGTCATTTGGAAATGTATTATCTCCTGGTCAGGGTCACTATGACCGCTACTCTCATTTACAGTATTCTGAGCATCACTAGCAAATCTACAGAATATTGTGCCCCTCCAGTTCAGAAGCAATCCATCTCTTGTATACAAGTCTCCCTATCACAGAAGAAATTGCAGTGATCCAAGAACTTAAATTTTGCCCCCTGCCTCAGCCCGTCAGTCAAATATTCGTCTGAATTATCATTCTGTTTCTATCCTCACAAATATTTTCCACAGGGTGTAATCCAGAGAATACTATTTTTGAAGTTGTGCTTTTTAAGTTTTTTCCTAATTCCTTCTATTCAATGTTTATAAGTGCAACCCTCTTTCTACCAATTTATATGCCGCACGAGCACTTGAGAATTTTTTGCAGCCGCTCTGACTCGTTCCTGAACCTGGTATTCAAGAAGCAACGCACCATCCTGGGATCTGTTTTTACAGCCACAGAATCTTGAGTCTTCTCAAATACTGCCCGTTCTCCCCTACTGGGCAACTGAGACACTGTCAGTGCCAGCAGCATGGCTGCTGCCCTTTTGCCCTGAGAGGTCATTCCCCCATCGGTATTCAAAACGTGAACGTGTTGTGAGGCGAGCAGCCACTGGGGACTCTGAACCGTCCGACACGTTCTCTTGTCTCTCCTGGTGATCAGTAAACTTATCAGCATCCTTCAGCTTAGGTGTGACCATCTCACTAAAGGATCTGGTCTCACTGTCTAGATGAGTGGAACTACAGCTAATGAATGTCCCTCCTGTGAATTTACAGCAGACACTGACCGACTCCCTGACCTCCCACATCCTGAGGCAGAGCATGTCACTGGCATTACTGCCATTCTTGCCACTCCAACAGGGAGAGATATTCTGAAGAAAAACCTCTAACATTTCAAGTCCTATCGTACACTATGTCATATGCCATTCCTCTGCCCATATTTCCAGCTGGTCTATGTTTTGCGAATCCTTTGGCAATCGACAACTGCACTAAATTTTTGTGTCACTCAAGTCCTTTACTGGTTTGTAACAAAGCCCTTGTTAAGTGGACGAGCAATATTGCCTCATCTGTAAGTGCCTGCCACAACATGTGCAATTAAGAATAGACTACAAAGATCACTGAGAAAGCCCAGCAATCTACAATCTTGCCTCATTCACTCAACAACCTGGAATGAATTCTATCCACTCCTGGTTATTCATCCACATTCGTGTTCTTTGAGAGTCCCAATGCTCCCAGCAACTTGTTAGTAATATGTGTGGAATATGAGCGGATCCTTCCTGATTCTAACTTCCCCCATCATTTTCTGTTTGGTGAATACTGACGGGAAAAAAAAATCAGTTGATGATTTGGTCACTTATTCAGGATCTGGACATACTTTCACTCCTCCTTCAGTGAGTTGTCTACATTCCTGCTTTAACTGTAGTGCCGCTAACATTTTAATGTATGTACAAGGTATTCTCTCCAGGCTTGCTCATCAAAATCATTCCCTCTCCCCTACCACCATTTACCACTACAAATTATGTTTAATTTGCATATTTCTGCATTTCATCAAAGGGATTGTCTAATTTCCACTTTCTTAACGTTACTAATCTTCCGTTTTCTTTTTGACTCCTTGTGCAACATCTCCGTGCAGGCGATATTCTTGGATCTGGATTCTTGTCTTTCAACCTCACATAAACCATTTGAATTTTGAACCACTCAGCTTTCAATATTTCTCAAAGGTCAGGTGTGAGTTACAGCTGCCCCCGGTCTCTGCTGTCCCCATGTCCTGCCTAACATAATTCTCGTTATCTTGCATCACATACAAAATGTTGTAGGAACTCAGCATCTATGGAAAATAGTAAACTGTCAGCATTTCGGACTGAGGCCCTTTAGCAAGATTGCAAAAAAAAAAGAAAATAGATACGATGTCAGGATAAGAAGATGCTGAAAGGTGAAGAAGAAGTACAAGGTGGTAGGTGATCATTAACTTGCTCTGAGTTAAGAAATGTCGCCCAAGATTGTGTCCTTCTTTGAGGATGACTGTCATCAAAATGTTCTCCCACTGGAATTCATCAATTGCAAGGGTCATGCCCCAGTGCAAGGTCTCTTAATAGTCTCTAAAGCATCTTTCTTTACCACCATCGCTAACTGTAAACTTCGCACATTTTCTGCGTTTAACAGTTAACCTCAGACATCCCCACACCTCCGGTCACACACACACACACACACACACACACACACACACACACACACACACACAGAGAGTTTTCTCGAATAACCTTAAAACTTATGCGTCCTTGTTTTACGAACTTCTACTTCGGGAAACATTCCCTGGATGTCCCCATATTTGATGCTTCCTATCATTTTGTATGCCTCCATCAAGTCACCTGTCATCCTGCGTCCTGCCAAGAGAAAAGTCCTATCTTATATCCAGTTATCCTCACGAGATATTTTCTGTGACGTTCAATGTTCAAAGTAAATTTATTGTCAAAGTGCAAATGTTACCATATGTATTTTGTACCGGGCATGCAGAGCAAATAGAATGAAACACAACGGAATCAATGAAAAATTGCACACATTTTGATGGCAAAACGCCAATGTAGAAAAGACAAAAAAGAGAATAACTTGTGTACGTAAAAGCAAACCAAAATGATAATAAATATGCAGTAACTATCAATAACATGAGATGTGGATCCCCTGAATGTCAGTTCACTGTTGTGCTGAGTGACATTATCCTCTCTGCTTCCAAAGCCAGATCGTTGAGGGGTAATAGCTATTTCTGAAACCTGGGGCTGTGGCACCTGAGGCACTTGTAATTCCTTCTTGATATCAGCATTTAAAAGAGAGCATCGCCTGGATGATGGAGACCTTGATAATGTATGCTATTTTCCTGTAACAAGTCTCCTTGTAGATGTGTTTAGTGGTGAGGACGGCTTTACCTGTGAAGGACTGGCTGCATTCACAAATATTCAATTGTTATTGCATTCAAGGGCATTGGTGTTTCTCAGTCAGACCAGTCAGACTATTCTCCACTACAGATCTAAAGAACATGATCAAAGATTTAGATCGCATGCGAAATATGCACAAACTGATATGGTATAGACTCTAAATACTGGGTGATATTTCCACGATGCCATGAAATTCCGCTCTTCGGAGACTCTACACTAAGACAATCTCAGCCAATCTCTGGGAAATTACAGTCACACACTAACCTGTTGTTTTTACTACTTTCCAGAACCTGCCTATATTTTTGTTCCTCTTTCTGCCTCTGGCATTTCAAAATTGTTTGGAAATTGAAACACACAATATTAAATGTACCCCTTTGTCAACTCTCTGTTACATCCTGAGAGATGTCCAGTGGGATTGAGGGGATAGATAGTGTCAATTAATTGATGTCCATTATCACATTCGTACAGTGCCCTGTCCTTGAAGTGCTGTGGGAGTTCTAGTGTTTAACGGGGGAATACAGTATTGGGTGTGTACAGGTCTATGTGCTCACTGCACAGTGTTGTGAGCTTTATTGTTCTTTGTCCTGGTAGCGAAGCTCTAGATATTGAAAAGATCACTGTCTTTCTAGTCAAATGTTGGCTATTCCTGTGCAGTCACATATGCAGGGCATGCTTATACCAAAGATAGACCATCCCTTTCTATTGCAGTACGGGCCAGATGTTGTTAAGATCTTTGTTCTTTCAGTACGGTGCCGGCAGTTTATACACCATATTTAACTGTATGTGGTCTGTGTCCACAACGGACTCAATCTCCCAAAGGATTTACCCATCTAAATGGTTTGAGAGACCCAACAACACCTTCTGTTTAGTATCAAAATGCCACACCGCCTTTCTCAACACGTTTTTCTCATTTTCTTTAGTGAACACCGGTATTCATTTTGTACTGCGCATGCTAAGTCTGGATCTGGGCATAATCTCCCACCTTTGTACTGGAGTGGTCCGGTCCTCTCCCCACTATACTATTGCTTTCTGTGTATGCATAAGATTCCTTGTGATTCTCATTGATACTCCTGAATGAGGATATTTCTTGGTCACTCTTCACTCTCGTGATTCACAGTGTTGCTTGTTTCTTGCTGCCTGTATGTTCCTCCAAGGCCCTGTCTAATTTCATCTTCCTCATCCTTGCATATGACTTCTCTTACATTTCTAAACAAGTAAAACATTTCTCATCACCCTAAGTTCCAGAACGACCTCGTCCTTCTCCACCTTTCTCACAAGGACGGGGAATTCCTGTATTCTGACCAGCTAGACTGTAAGTAACTCTCACATGTCAAACATGACTTAACCAGTAACATCAGCTCCCAGACTACTCTCTGTGATTCCTGCCCAATTCTGATGTAATTTTCCTTCCGCAAATTGGCATTGATCCAACTGCAGGTCTAGACTTAACTTACTCAATAACTGTCTGAAAACCTCCAGAGATACTTCGGGAAATTCATTGGGAAATCTTTCCCAATGAAATTCCAATCATCTCGCTCATTTCCCATTACTATATCAAGAATGCCCCCTCCCTGTTGAACCATCTACATATGGTTTCCAGAAACCTTCGTGAACACACCTAACAAATAATGCCCCATCCGAGCCTCAGCTGCTAAGGGAGTGCCAGTCATTCTGGGGAGATAATTCACCCAGTGGTGCTACTCTAATATTTTTATGTCATCTCATAACCTGCTGATATACCTATCCCTCTGTATTACTCTCTATTGGGATTCGTACAATATAATCCAATTACAGTGATAGCATCTTTCTTATTCCTGAGCTCCAACCACATTGACTGACTGGATGAGCCTCCGGGATTTGCTCAACCTTGTGACGTTCTGCCAGATCAGCAATGCAGCTCCCCAACCTCATTTAACTCCCTCTGGACTGCCTGAATGATATGAATCCCGGAATGTTTTAACACTTGTCCTGTCCTTCTCTCAGCCAAATCTCTGTAATAGATGAATTAGCGTGGCATGCAGTAATCCAGGCTCTAAGTTCATCTCCATTATCTGTTCTACGTCGTGCACTGAAATAAACTCACGTCTGCCTTTTGGTGCCACTGCGCTCATTAACGTGGCCCCACCTTGACTTGTTTAAGGTTCCTCGACCTCATCTCTGCCTCCGCTCAATACTACTTCAGGATCATGACACCCCCTCTACATGCCACATGATAAAAATCATCAGGGTGGCTTCAGCGAGCTTCCTTGGAGAATATTACTTCCCCTTTTCTATAGCCCATCCTCCTTACACCAGTCACAGTTATCCTGGAAGACAGCCCAAAGACCGGTGTTCCTAATGCCCTCCCTCCTACACCAGATTGTGAACCACACACCTAAATGTACCAACTTGCCATCTCTTACCTCGCAGGCACGTGACACTGAAGTAGTCCTGAAATCACCACCCCAAAGTTCTCAATTCTAAATTTTCTGTCCAACTCCCGAAATTCTCTTTGCAGGACCTTGTCTCTATGTTGTTCGTTCTGATAAGGACCATGATCTCTGGCTGTTCACCCTGCACTTTCAGAATGGCCTGTAAATTCTCGGAGATATCCTTGGCCCAGTCATGATGGAGGTAACGCACCATTCTGCAATCACACCCATGTCCACACATACTCCACTATCCCCCCGCTAAATGTTTGTTCTATGTGATTTATATCCTTTGATCCGATACTTTAATGTGCCTTCAAACAGCCTCTTTGTAATGAAAATTGTATTAAAATTCATTCATTGTACTTTTTCTTTTACTCAGCTCAGGTATTTACATATACATTCGCAAACAAAGGAGACTGCACACATCTTGCAACCGCACAATTTGTTAGAACTCGAGCGATTTCAATATAGAACAAAAAAACCACGGATGTCTGCAGTCATAGTTGTACATAATCCAAAATCAGCAACCAATAAAACAAGCCGATCTCGGTGATGGAGTGGATTATAACAAAGCCTGTTTACTCTCTGTCTCTGTCTCTGTCTCTGTCTGTCTGTCTGTCTGTCTGTCTGTCCCTCTCTCTCTCTCTCTCTCTCTCTCTCTCTCTCTCTCTCTCTCTCTCTCTCTCTCTCTCTCGCTCTCTCGCTCTCTCTCCCTCACTTGCACTCCTTCGCACACCCTCCCTCGCACAACTCTCTTATGCGCTCTCCCCATCGCGATATCTCCTTCTGATTCTCTCTGCACACTACCCTGACGTCCTCTTCCTCACGCTCACTCGAGCGTCATCTCAATGGCATCCCCTTCCTCTCGCCCTTTGCTCACGATGTCACTTTCGCACACACCTTCACGCCTCACCCCTCCCGCTGTCTGCTGCTCACGCTTACTTCTGTTTCTCTATCTCTCACAGAACGACAAGTGAACGTAACGGTACTTTGCCTTCAGTTGTAAAACATGAAAATTCTCTTACACGAAGATAGTTCAAGTTGGCAGTGAGAATGAGTACAGGTAGAGAAGGAGGAGGAAAAAGAATCAAAGGAATGGAGGGTCTATGATGGGGCAGGAGTGGTTGCTGCAGACGAAAGTCTAGTCCAAATTCAGACAGTTTTGTCAAAACCGAGTAGCAGGGGTAACAGATTCACCTCAAGCTTCAATTTAACAGGACAGGAAGTGAGGTGCAAATTAGATTTCTCAGGGATTGTGAGGTAAGTGATGCCATCGGGATCAGCTGTAAACAATGATTTTGTAACTCTGAAGCAGTACACACCAGATGGAAAAAAGTGAACAGGACAGAACTCTGATCGAAGGACGATACGAAACGTCGACATTCTACTCTTTTCCATTGATGCTGCCTTGCCTGCTGAGTTCATCCGAATTTTGAGTGTGGAAAACAGGAAAAGTCGACTTTCCGGGGCGAGACTCTTCACCAAGATTAGATTTTGTATTTCGAGCATCTGCAGATTGTCTCGTGTTTGTTTTGTAACTCTGTTCATCACATTGCCTCCATCTGCCCACACGTGGGGGGATAGAACAGAGAACAAGAAGGCAGCTGAATTGTAATACTTGATAGCATTTATTTCTAAAGGTCCATGGGTTTGGAAATCCGATTCAATGGGTATTTCACCACATTCTTTAGTACCTCCCAGAATTTTCTCTGAGTAAGGGCGTAAGTACACGTGTTGGTGTAGGAACTGAGAATCTGCAGCATTCTTGATGTGTGTTGCATGACGTAACGAGGATCGGTCACAGAATAAACAAAACTCTTCGAAATCCGTATATAGATAGAAAATGGCACGTATGGTCCCCACAACAATATGAAACTATTGGTTATGTTGAACAGCAAAACATGGACGAGCGTCGGTTCTCCATCTCCAGGTACTTGTCATTCTCTCCACTCTTTTGTCCCCGGAGCCACCTGCGGGCTCAAGTGGCCGGTAGAATCCGCCTGACAGTCAGAATACTGAACAGCAAAATCAGAAAAAATGGGACACAATGGGTTAAAATGAGGTCAAACATCTCAAATGCAGCCCATGGGGAAGAATTTGAGTAGCTCGTTGAAAGAGCACAATACCAGGGAACACCGTCAATTATTTTTCCGGGCTTATATACAAAGCCCCAGGGGTCAGTCTCCAAACAGGCCAGCACACTCACTGTCCCGATAACCACAGCCGCCGTTCTCTTGGTGTAATATTTTGTTTTCAGCTTCTTACAGCAAATAGCGGCAAATCGATCGACGGTGAACGCGACAGTCAGCCAGATTGAGGCTGCAGTGCTCGCTGCAATCAACCACAGACCGAGCCTGCACACAGGAGTGATTCGCAGCAATGATCGGGGTAAATAATTCAGAGCAGACATCCTGAGCGGCGGATCCGAGATAACAACCAGGAGATCGGTCACTGCCATTCCCATCAGGTAGCGAATGACACATTTGGAGAGACCGCACTTTCCCCGGGACAGGATCACAATTGCCACCAAGTTCGCTGTAAGACAGAGAGGGAACAGCAATTTGAGAAAATACTGAGCAGAAGCCAGTGCAGCTGTTTGAAAGAATCCTGTAATATTTCCAGTTCACTGTTACATTTAGTAGTCGGAGCGTCGAGCAAGCGCACAGGGAAGAAGTTCTGCACAGTGAAGTAAAGTCAACATGATCTGAATACGGATTCCTTACTGACGACCGATATATGAAGTGGCAGCGGAAAGCTAACACTGGGTAACTACGTCCTCAGCGTCAATACTGAATGGAATATTTTCTACCGGCGACTTTTGCGTCTCGTCCGGATGAAATGAATAAATCCGACCGCTGTTGGCCGGATTCTTTCATTAGAAAATCATTAACTTCCATGGCGATCCCTGTTAGCGACAGTGACAGTGACCTTGAATAGAAGTATAGTGCAGTGTGTGTACAGGACCGTGTGCTCACTGCACAGAGCTGTGCCTTTTATTGCTCTATGTCTAGGAAGTGAAGCTCTAGATATTGGAAGGTTCCCTGTCTCTGTAGTCAAATGCTGACTTTTCCTGAGCAGTCACATATACAGGGCATGGTTATGCCAGAGACAGACCATTCCCTTCTATTGCAGAACGGGTCAGATGTTGTTAAGATCTCTGTTTTACCGGACAGTGCCGAAAATTTAAGCATCATATTTAACTGCATGTGGACGGTGTCCCACAATGGACTAAATCTCCCAAAGTATTTACCCCTCTAAATGGTTTAAGAGACCCAACAACACTTCCCCTTTCGTATTAACACACCAGGGAATGTCACCATATCTCCGTTCTCATCACGCTTTCCTCCTTGTCTTTTTCCTTAATGAATACCTGTATTTATTTTCTACCTCGCATCCTAACTCTGGCTCTAGGAATAAACTCACACCTTTTTCCTAGAGGGGTCCTGTCATCTCCCCACTCTACTGTTGTTTCATGTGTATACATAAGATGCCTTGGGATTCTCCTGAATGAGGCCATTTCCTGACGACTCTTAACTCTCCTGATTCGCAGTGGTGCTTGTTTCTTGCTTCCTGTTTGATCCTCCAAGACCCTATCTAATTTCATCTTCTTTATCCCTACCTATGTCTCCAGTTACACTGTTAAACAAAAGCATTATTTCTCATCGCCCTAAATTCTGGAGCGAACACGTCCTTCTCCACCGTCCCCACAGCAATGAGGAAGTCCTGAATACTGACCAGCTGGACTGTAAGTGATTCTCACATGTCAGACATGGACAGAACCAGTAACATCAGCTCCCAGAATATTCTCTGTGATTCCTGCCAATTCTGCTGTAATGTTCCTTCCACAAATTTAAATTAATCCACCTGCAGGTCCAGACTTATCAATAACTGTCTGAAAACCTCCAGAATGATAATCTGCAAACCTTTCCTAATGAAACTCAAGTCATCTCGCTCATTTACCAATACTATGTCAAGTCTGTCCACCTACCTGGTGGACCATCTACATCCTGTGTCTCGACACCTTCCTAAGCACAACCTCAGTTTGGAAGGGAGTCCCAGTTATTCTGGAGATTATTTACCCACGAGTGCTACACTAACGTTTTTGTGTCATCTCATAACCTGCTGACGTATCTATCCCTCTGTCTTACTGGCTATTGGGAGTTCTACAGTATAATCTTTCTCCACCGTCCCCACAGCAATGGGGAAGTCCCATCGATAAGTTAGATATGGTTCTTGTAGCTAAAGGGATCTGGGGTATGGAGAGAAAGCAGGTACAGGGTTCTGAGTTGGATGATCAGCCATGATCATACTGAATAGTGGTGCAGGTACGAAGCGCCGAATGGCCTACTCCTGCACTTATTTTCTATGTTTCTATGTTGAATCCCAGTACAATGATTGAACCTTTCTTATTCCTGAGCTCCACCGATATTGTCTTACCGGATGAGTCTCCAAGATTTCCTCAACCTTGTGACGTTCTGATCGATCAGCAATGCAGCTCCCTAACCTCATTTACCTCCCTCTCTGCTGTCTGAATGATATGAATCCTGGAATGTTTAGATACCAGTCCTTCCCTTCTTTCAACCAGACCTCTGCAATGTGTGAATCACGATGCCATGTACTAAACCAGGCTGTAAGTACATCTGCATTAACTGTTCTACATGCTCCACTGAAATAAACTCATTTCGGCTGTTCTTTGCCACTGTGCTCATTAACGTGGCACCACCTTGAATTCTTTTTAGGGTTCTTCGACCTTATCTCTAACCTCCGCTCAATGTTATATACCGACCTGTAGCTCTGGATCCCACGTGCCACATGATAAAAATCATAAGGGCGGCTTCAGCAAGCATTCCTGTGAGAATATTACTTCCCTTTCACTGTAACCCATCCTCCTTACATCAGTCCTGCTTATCCTGAAAGAGAGCCCAATGATCAGTGTTCCTGATGCCCTTCCTCCTGTCCCAGATTGTGAGCCACATAGTTAACTGTACCAACATACCATATCTTACCTCGCAAGCACGTGACACTGGTGTAAACCTGAAATCACCACTCCACAGTTCTTACTACTTAACATTCTGCCCAACTCCCTAAATTCTCTGGAGGACTTTGTCTCTCTGCTGTTAGTTCTAATAAGCACCTCGATCTCTGGCTGCTCACCCTGCCCTTTCAGAAAGTCCTGTAACTTCTCAGAGACATCCTTGTCCCTGGCATAATGGAGATAACATATCTCCCCATTTCTCACCCATTTCTGTTTGTCCCCCTGCCCCACCCCCGCTAACGTATTTGGTCTATGAGATTTATATCCTTCCAACCTGTTTATTAATGTGCCTTCAAATATGCTCTTTGTAATGATTTGTTTTTTATTATTATTATTTCATTCATTGGATTCTTCTTTCTATTCCGCACAGGGTATTTACATATACATTTGCTAACAGCGAAAATTGCACATATCTTGCAACCACGCAATTTGTTAGAACTCGTATAATTTTAAATATAGAACAAAAAAAAAAAACAAATTTCTACGGTAGTAGTTGTACATAATCCAAAAATGTACTTATCATCCACAAAATAAGTAATTATTCGTGATAGAGTGGATTGTCAAAGCCTGTTCTCTCTCTCTCTCTCTCTCCATCTCCCTCTATATCTTTGTCTCTCCCTCTCTTTCTTCCCCTCTCTCTCTATTTCTATCTCCCTCTCTTCTCTGCCTCTCTCTTTCCAACTTTCTCCCCCTCACTCTCCCTCCCCTCTCCCTCACTCTCTCCCTCTCCTTCTATCCTCTCTCTCCCTCTCTCTCTTCTCCTCTCTCCCTCCTTCTCCTTCTCTCCAACTCTCTCCCTCTCTCTGTCTCTCCCGCTCTCTCTCTCTTCTCTCTCTGTTCATTCTCACTCTTTCTTTCACTTTCTATCTATCTCCCCACTCTCTCTTCATTTTCCTTTCTCTCGATCTCTCTCCCTCTTTCTCCATCACCGTCTGTCTCTCCCACCCTTTCCCTCACTTCCCCTCTCTCCATCCATCTCCCATTTACCTTCTCTCTCTCCCTCTCCCTCTCGTCCTCCATCTTTTCCTTCTCTCTCCTATCTCTCTTTCTCTCTCTTTCTATGTCTGTTTCTCTTTCTATCTTTCTTTATCTATTTCTCTCCTCCCCATCTGTCACCCTCTTTCCCTTCCTCTCTCTGTCTCTCACTCTCTCTGTCCACCCTCACTTTCCCTCTCCCTTTATTTCTCTCTGTCCCTCCCTCTCCCTCCTCCCTCCTCTCTTTCTTTCTCCCTGTCTCTCCCCCTACATACTTCATCTCTATCTCACTCTTTATACCTCTGTGTCTCTCCGCCACTCTCTTTCACTCCCTCCCTCTCTCTCTCTGTCTGTCTTCCCGTCTCTCCCTCCTTCTACCTCTCTCCCTCTCTCTTTCTCTCTCCCCTCTCTCCATCTCCCTCTCTTTCTGTCTCTCTCTCCCTCTCCCTCTCTATCTCTCTCTTACTGTCTATCACTCCCTCTCCCTCGCTGTCTGACTCTCCCTTGTTCTCCGTCTCCTCCCTCTCTTTGTCTCTTCTCTCTCTGTCTCTGTCTCCCCTATCACTATCTCTCCCCCTCTCTCCATCTCTCTGTCTCTCAGTCCCTCCTCCTCCCTCTCTTCCTCTTTCTCTCTCCCTCTCTCTCCCCTAGCTCTCTCCCTTTCTCTCTCTATCTCTCCCCCCTGCTCTCTCAGCTCTCTCATCCCCTCTCTCTCCCTCTCCCTCCCCGTCTATCTCTCCCTCTCTCTCTCTGTCCCTCGCTCCCTTATTCCTCTCTCTCCCCCTCTCCCCTTCTCAATCTCTCCTTCCCTCTCTGCCTCTATCCTTCTCTTTCCTCTCTATCTCTCTCCATTTCTCTCTCCCTCTATATCTCTCTGACTCTCTCACTCCATCCTTCTCCCTCTGTTTCTCCATCTCTCTCTGTCGCTCCCTTTCCCTTCCCCCCCCTGTCTCTCCGACACGCCATTCCCTCGCGCTCACTCTCGCGACATCTGCCTTGTCTTCTATTCCTTTCGCTCTCCATTACGTGCTCTCCTTCGCGCCCTCTCCATCACACCAACTCCCTCGTGCGCGCTCCCCCCCCCGCTATGTCTCCTTCTGTCGCTCTCCCTTCCGCCCTCACCCTCGCGTTCATTCTAGCGTAATCTCCATGGCACCCTCTCCCGCGCTCCCTCTCCTCGCGGTGTCTCATTGGCTCTCTGGTTCGCGCCCTCAGCCCTCGTACTGTCTCCTGTTCACGCTCACTGTCTCCATCTCTCTAAGAGGAACTATTGAAGGTGACAGCACTTTGTCTGCCATTGTAAAACAGGAAAATTCTCGTACAGGGAGATAGTTCAAGCTGGCAGTGAGAAGGAATACCTACAAGTAGAGAAAGAGGAGAAAAAAGCAGGTGAAGGAAAGGACGGGTTATGACAGGATCAGGGGTGGTTGATACAGAGAAAAATATACAGCAAGATCAGACAGTTTTGTCAGAACCCGGAAGCGGGGAAACAGGTTCAATTTACCAGGGCGGGACGTGAGGCGCCAGGGGGATTTATCTGGGGTGGTGAGACCAGTGATGCCGTCGGGATCAGATCTAAACAGCTGGTTTGTAATTCTAAGGCAACCCACACAAAATGGAAAAGAGTAAACAATTGACAGGCCTCTGCTAAAGAGTCTCGGCCCGAAACGTCGAATTTAATCTTTTCCAAAGATGCTGTCTGGCCTGCTGAGTTCTTCCAGCATTTTCTGTGAGGAAAAGAGGAAACAGTCGACGTTTCGGGGCGAGATCGTTAAACAGGTTTTCTGATTTTGTGTGTGTTGTTTTGTATTTCGAGCATCTACAGATCTTCCCTTGTCTGTTTAGAAACTCTGTTCATCACATTGTTTCCATTTAACCACAAGTGGGGAGATAGAACGGGGAGCATAAAGGCAGCTGGTTTGTAATACTTCACAGCACTTATTTCTAACGTTTCGTGAGTTTCAAAATCCGATTCAGCGGGTATTTCATCGCATTCGTTAGTTCCTCTCGGAATTTGCTCTGTGTCACAGCATAAACACACGTGTTGGTGCAGGAACTGAGAACCTGCAGCATGTCTGATGTGTGTCCTGTGATGTAACGGGGATCCGTGACAGAAACAAAAAAAGACATTGAAATTCGTATATAGATATTAAATACCACGTATGTTCCCCACAACAATAGGAAACTACCGGTTATGCTGAAGAGCAAAACGATGGATTTGCGTCGGTTCTCCATCTCCCGGTCCTTCTCATTCTCTCCACTCTTTTGTCCCCGGAGCCGACTGCGGGCTCGACTAGCCGCTAGAATCCGCCTGACTGTTAGAATATTCAAAAGCAACATCAGACAGAATGGGACACAAGGTGTTAAAATGAGATGTAACATCTCAAATGCCGCACATGAGGGAGATGTTTTGTAGCTCTGTGTAACAACACATCCCCAAGGAACACCATCAGTTATTTCTGCAGGCTCGGATACAAAGCCCCAGGGGACAGACTCCAAACAGGCCAGCACACTCACTGTCCCGATAGCCACAGCCGCTGTTCTCGCGGTGCAATATTTTGTTTTCAGCTTCTCACAACAAATAGCCACAAATCGATCCCCGGTGAAAGCGACAGTCAGCCAGACTGAGGCCGCAGTACTCGCAAAAATGAACCAGTAACGGTATCTGCAGACAGGAGTGATGTGCAGAAATGATCGGCGAAAATAAAGCAGAACAGTCCAGTTCAGCAGCGGATTGGAGATAACGACTAGGAGGTCCGCCGCTGCCATTCCCACCAGGTAGCGAGTGACACATTTCGAGAGACCGCACTTCCCCCGGGACAGGATCACAATCGCCACCACGTTCGCTGGAAGAGAGACAGGGAACAGCAAGTTGAAAAAATACTGAGTAGAAGCCAATGCAGCAATCTGATGGGATGCTGTAATAACACCACTTTATTGTTGCATTTCGTGGTGGGAGGATCGAGTGAGGGCGCCCAGCTGGCGGAGACAGAGAAGCAGTTTACACAGTGAAATAAGGTCAATATTATCTGAATACCGATTGCATACTAATGACCGAAATGCGAAGTAGCAGAGGAAAGTTGGGTAACTACTTCCTTAGGATGTGACAGGGACGTGGCGAGAAAACGAATCCAAGTGCAGGACTCTGACGCGGAGGCAGAATCAGGAGGCAGAATCTCCGTAGCGAGTGTAGAATCGGACCAGACTGAGGCAGGACCTGGGAGACTCGGTTTACGGAGAGATACGGGGTTGAAGGCTTGGAGCAAGGTTCCTCTCTCTCTCTCAGAGAGTCGACCAACAATTTGGCAAAGGCTGACCCGAGCTGTCGGAGTCTTATCCTCTGGTGGCTAATGGAAACCTGGTGCTGGTGATCGAGAGGAATTGGGAAAGATTGGGAATCAAGTGTGGGGATTAAGGACCAAATAGGGAGGAAAGGGAAAAGGTGGGAAATTCCGGCCAGTACCATGACAGCACCCCGTCCTCAAAGGGAGCCTCCCGAGTTTCCCCGCTTGTCGGGATGGTCTCGATAAAAGTCCTGGATGAGGGAAGGTCCAAAGTAAAGGACCGGGAACCCAGGAACGCTCCTCTGGACCATATCCTGAAACCCTCTGCCCCTTCAGTGCACATCCAATAGCCGTCGGACGGTTGGCAATGATTCGGGATGGTGGGGTTGTATCGAGCGGTGGACACAAGGGACTGGCCGAGACTGGTTTAACTTGGGAAACATAACTTTAACTTGGGAAGGTAGGGTCATGCGTAGGGAACTTGGTGTTTTCAGTCTCACCGCCGTAGGATTGATAACCCGTTCAACTCTGAACTTGCCTAGGAAGCGAGGAGCAATTTTTCTTTGCTCATTCTTCAGCGGACTGTCTTTAGCTAACAGCCATACCAACTGCCCAGGTTGGTACTCAGGTGCCGGGGTCCGGTGTCCGTCGGTTGTCTCCTTGTAGCGGTCTGCTGAACAGGCTAGTGCCGCACGTGTCTCCTACCAAATCCTGCGGCACCGGTCGATATAATCGCGGACGGATGGTACTGCAATCTCTTCTTCCTGCGCGGGAAACAACGGGGGCTGGTACACAAGTGAGCACTCGAACGGGGAATTTCCTACGGCTGAACTGACGAGGGAGTTGTGGGCGTACTCGACCCATGGGAGTTGGTCGTTCCAGGTGTCTGGGTTGTTTGCGTTCATGCAAAGCAACGTTGCTTCCAGGTCCTGGTAAATCCGCTCAGTCCGTCCATTTGTCTGGGGGTGGAAGCCGGATGATAGGCTAACTGATGAACCCAAACCTCGGCCGAATGCTCTCCACGCCTTGGACACGAACTGGGGACCTCGGTCCGAGACGATGTCGGCGGGGTTTCCGTGGAGGCGGAAGACATGGCGGACAAGGAGGTCAGTGGTCTCTTGGGCCGAGGGGAGTTTAGATAGGCCTACAAAATGCACAAACTTTGAAAATCCGTCTACCACGGTGAGAATGGTTGTATTTCCGCGGGATTTGGGCAGACCTGTGTCGAGGTCCAATGCGATGTGCGAGCATGGGCGGCCAGGAACAGGCAGGGGGCGAAGCAATCTAGCAGGCGCCCGATGAGAGGCCTTCTCCCGGGCACGTGGGACATGCCGCGACGTAGGAAGGGGTGTCTGCTTCCATGGAGGGCCACCAAAAATTTCTTCTCAGGAGGCCAGGTTTCGATTACTTCCGGGGTGGCAGGCAAATCGAGACGCATGCCCCCTCTAGAGGACCTGAGATCGGACGCATTCGGGCACATAGAGGCGGTCGCTGGGTCCTTTAACTGGGTCCGGGTCATCCCGTTGAGCTTCCTTTACCACGGACTCGATCTCCCAGATGAGGGAGGCCACCATGCAGGATGGGGGGGAGGGGGGTTATGATCGTTTCTGAACTGGAGTTGTACTCCCTGGAGTCATATTGGTGGGAGAGAGCGTCCGGATTTCCGTTCATGGACTCTGGGCGGTAAGTGATGCAAAACTTGAATTGCCCAAAGAATAATGCCCAAAGGGCCTGGCGGGCGTTCAGGCGCTTAGCGATCTGAATATACCCTAGGTTTTTGTGCTTAACAGGCTGCAATTAAACTGCAGCCATTGCCTCCACTCTTCCAACGCCAGCTTGATCGCCAATAACTCTCGATTTCCCAAATCATAATTCCGTTCCGGGGGGTGGGGGGGGGGGGACAATCTGCGGGAAAAAAGGCACAGGGGTGAATCTTTTCGTCCGTACCCGACCATTGGCACATGACTGCTCCTACCCCGGAATCTGAAACGTCCACCTCTACGAAGAATTATTGGGACGCGTCCGGATGGATCAGGATGGGGGCGGTTGTAAAGCGTCTCTTTAAGTTAGTGAATGCTGCTTCCGCTTCGGTGTCCCAAGGAAAGAGTGTGGAGGGCGAGGTAAGCTGGGTGAGGGGGGCTGCCACCCGACTGTAGTCCCTGATAAAACGGCGGTAGAAGTTCGCGAACGCCACGAACCGCTGGAGATGCTTGCGGGTCGTGGGCCGAGGCCATTCCTCCACCGCACGGATCTTCTCCGGGTCCGCTCTCACCTGCCGGCTTTCGATGATGTATCCTAGAAAGCTGATCGAAGGGACGTGAAACTCACATTTCACCGCCTACACAAACAGTTGGTTTTCCCTCAGCCGCTGAAGGACTCTACGGAAATGGCGAACATGTTCCTATAGTTTGCAGTAAAAGGTCAGAATGTCGTCTGGATAAACGAACACGAAATGGTTAATGAAGTCCCTTAACACATCGTTGATGAAGGCCCGGAAAACGGCGGGAGGATTAGTAAGGCCAAACGACATTACAAGATATTCAAAATCGCCTAGAGGGGTGTTAAATCTGTCTTCCACTCATCCGCTTCCCGTATCCTAACGAGGTGGTCGGCATTCCGTAGGTCCCGCTTGGAAAAGATGGTCAGTCTGTGTAGCGGGTCGAAGGCTGAACTAATGAGAGGTAGTGGGTACTTATTCTAAATGGTTATATTGTTCAAGCTTCGATGATCGATGCAGGGATGAAGCGATCCGAATTTCCTTTCCACGAACAAGAACCCGGCGCCCACCGAGGAGGAAGTGGGCCTGATGAGGCCGGCTGCGAGGGACTCGCCCAGGTAATTCTCCATGGCCTCCCTCTCTGGTCGCGATAAATTATAGAGGCGACTGGTGGGTAGCAGGGCTCCAAGGAGAAGGACGATGGCACGGCCATAAGGGCAGTGCGGAGGCAGGGCAAGTGCTCGTTGTTTGCTGAACACCTGTCCCAAGTCACGGTATTCAGAAGATACCCTGTAGAGGTCAAGGTGTTCGGAGACCGGCGAGGTCACCGGAACCTTCCTGGGAGCTGGGGCCGACTGTAGAATGTGGGCGTGGCATGCCCGACTCCATCTGGCTATCTTCCCGGCGGTCCAGTCGATCTGGGGATTGTGCTGGACCAGCCATGGGTATCCTGGTACCACCGTTGCTTGAGGCGAGTGGATTAGATCGAATCTAACCTTTTCTTGGTGGTTAACAAACAGGACTAGTGTTAAGGGCGGAGTGCGGTAGGTTACCTGAGCCAGCGGCCTACCGTCCAGGCCCCGGGCCTCCAAGGGCGTGGAGAGTGGTTCCCGAGAGATTCTGGCCCGGGCGGCTACATCCTCATCTAACAGATTGCCTTCAGCGCCGAAATCAACTAGGGCTGATAGGGGCAAGGACTTTTGCTGGAAGATCACAGTAGGCGGGATCTGCATCCAGGTTTGGGGGGCCGAACGGAGTATCGTCCGACCCAGCTGCATTGGTTCTTCTTCCAGGACGTTGTGGACAGATGGAGCAGGAAGGAAACCTGGGGGAGTCGAGGAAGGCGAATTGGTAGAAGGTTGGGAAACAGGGCATGGATTTACCCGAGGAGCTGGGTGACTAGTCCTTTCCCTCCGACGATCCCGCAACCAGACGTCCAGCCTGGTCGCTAAAGAAATTAAAGCTTCCAGGCTGCCCGAGTCATCTTTCGCTGCCAGTTCGTCCTTAATCCTTTCTGCGAGACGCTGTCGGAACACCTCCCATAGTGCCTCGTCATTCCATCCTGAGTCGGCTGCGAGGGTGCGGAATGCGATGGCACTTTTATCCCCACTCCGTGGACCCTGACACAGGGTCAGCAAGAGTCTGGGGGTGTTCTTTCCGCTAAAGGGCTGCTCGAAAGCCTTGCGCATCTCCATGAAGAAGGTGGGGAACGAGGCGCAATCCTCGGGTTGGTTGTCCCAAATAGCCGAGGGGATGCCAGGGCATCCCCTCGCAGCAGCCCCATGTCGTATGCGATCTTCGAATTATCTGATGCGTGTGTTCGTGGCTGTTGCTCGGAGCATTGTAGTAGGAATGCCCTACACCTCCCTGGGTCGGTCCCCCGCGTAGGATTCTGGCTCCGGAACATACGGTTCTCGAGGGGATCTCGTTGCCAGTTCCAGGGGCACAGACGGTCCAGGTTGCCCAGCTGTGCCGGGCGGAGTTCTCGGGGGGGGGGGGGGTGCGGCGGACTAAGGAAGACGGACATCCGGTCCAGCTGCTCACTGACCTTCCCCACACTTGTGGCCAGCGTATGGAGGTGTTCCGTAACTTTCCGGAGCAATTGGTCGTGGGCGCCCAGTAACTGGCCCTAGCTGGGGAGGCACGGGATCAAAGTCCGCTGGGTTCCTGGCTGGCCACATTCTTCTGTGACAGGGACGTGGCGGGAAATCAAACCCAAGTGCAGGACTCCGACGCGGAGGCAGGAGCAGGAGGCAGAATCTCCGTAGCGAGTGCAGAATCGGGACCAGGCTGAGTCAGAACCTGGGAGACTTGGTTTACGGAGAGATACGGGATTGAAGACTTGAAGCAAGGTTCCTCTCTCCCTGAGAGTCGACCAACGATCTGGCAAGGCCTGTCCAGAGCTGTCGGAGTCTTATCCTCTGGTGGCTAATGGAAACCAGGTGCTGCTGATTGAGAGGAATTGGGAAAGATTGGGAATCAAGTGTGGGGGTTAAGGACCAATTAGGGAGGAAAAGGAAAAGGTGGGAAATGCTAACCAGGACCAAGACACGGGATCAATACTGGATGTAACATCTCGTCTGGATGAAATGGATAAACCCGGACGCTGATGGCGGGTTTCTTCCATTAGACAATCATCAGCTTTCATGACGATCCCTGTCAGCGACGGAACACCCGAAATACGGAACAAAACCAGGAAATGCTGGAAACGCTCATCCAGGTAAACCAAATTAAAGTATCTCTCCACAGAACTGTTCTCAGCGAGAACCCTGAAACATGTATTAACCGGTTTCTATTTCCACTCAAGCTGCTTTTGACTCAGTTCTTCCAGCATTCCCCGTGTTTGTTTCCTGTTTCAGCATCTGCCAACTCACTGACTTTACAACAGAACATTGAGGGATTCCAACAGATACAGCGCAGTCTGACACAAACTCACAGACAGACATGACGCCTCCCACTGACTCCATCTCAGAGAAGCACGGGAGAGGAATTCAAACTCGCTGCCGTAGTCAGATGTCTGTAACCGTGTCAGATGTAGATACTGTATAACATAAAATATTTCACGGTATTGATAACAATGAAGCGCCACTTCGATTGTGTTAATTGTCTCATCGCCGACTTCACTGTGTTGTCCATCATCTGCTTTATATTCAGTCAAATCGCAGACATTTACTAAAAATCCACGTTTCGTGTTGCAACACGGAACTACTCACATTTGCTAAAGTATTACTACAGTCAATGGTTTGACTTTTGCTCCTAAATAGACATTCACTCACATTCAAATGCGGACAATCAATTGACAGAGACTCGAGCTTCCCATTATTGATCACCAGCCGCTGGATGAACAGTACCTGTCCCGCTCAGTCCCACAGAAATTGACCTATTCGCTGAATTCCTGCAGCGGTTTGGTTTTAGATCCAAATCCCAGCATCTATCGTCCCGGTGTTTGCACTCCATTGCTGAAATGCGGAATACCGGGATTGCAATGTGAGAGTTTAAACCAGCGGCAGAATCAATCACATTATTGGGATTAAACTTCAACAACCACCCACGGCAGCTGACCCTACGGCTTACCGGGAATTCCAAAGGCTGAAATAAAAGGAAAGTAAACGGCTTCTATTCGCCAGATGACTGGATACACCATTTCAGTGTGAATCTGTGATTTCTGTTGCTCCGGTATTCACAGCTCCGGTAGACAGCTGTGACAGGGTAGAAAGCGGACCAGATTTATACAGAGGATCTGTCTCCAGAGATACGGTTATACACCTGACTATCTTTCTTAGTTACACTTGCTTGAACAAATACTTTAACTCAGTACGATTGTCTCTGTTGTAGACATTCGGGCGATTGGAGACAAATACATCAAAGCTCTTTGGCATTCCCTCAGCAGTGTCTCTGGTGGAAATAAATCGGTCGATTTAATTTCAAAAACTGAGGTTTGTCAGGAAACAGATACACTTACAGATTTCATCTTTTTGTTGACTAAATATTCATCTCTGAACGCAGACAGCGACACTGACCGACCCCAACCTTTGTCCCTGCAATTACCCATTTTGAACTGTCCTTCAGTCCTTCAGCTTCTTCCTGGTGACACTCACACTCACACTCACCCTCTCTCTCTCTCGCTCTCGCTCACACAAACACACACACACAGAAAAATCAGCACAAATGTATTTCTACCCTATACTGACTGTCCTTTTGTACATAACTATTTATTATAAGTTACTACAAATTGCACGTTACACATTTAGACAGAAACATAACGTAAAAATTTTTATCTCTCGTGTATATGAAGGATGCAAGTCATGAAGACATTTCAATTCGAAATACACAAACACAGATTCGAACAAAGATTGAATAGAGAGACTGAGATCAGGATGGAAACGGTAAAATGAGCACGTTGCTGATGTACAAACACGAGAAATTGTGAAGATGTTGGCAATCCAGGGCAACAAAAGGAACTCTAATGAGTTCATCCCGAATTCTGCGCGTCATGTTGCTGATGTAGCAGTCTTTAATTGGTATCTCAAATCTGTCAGAGATCAAAATAAATAGAGAATAAATATTTCAATCTGGAAAGGAATGAGCAGACTGTTAAATAGTACAAAAATATCCGAAATTGTCAGATGAACAACTGCATGGCAGCTGGAAATGATCGCACAAAAGATAAGCGAGAGGTAAATTTGTTGGAGGGAGGGAGAGGGAGAGAGCCGATAGGCAAACTGACAAACAGGACAAGCAGGCAGAATGACATGCAGAAATAGATGCATAGATTGCCGGACTGTTTTTCCTCCTGTATTATCTGTCAGAGTGTGGGGTTAATGCTCTACCTGTCAGTCTATGATACAGTGTGATACTGCCCGGTACCGAAAGAAGTGAAGAAGTTTGTAAATCATGTCAGCTCTATCTTGGGTACTAGTCTACAAAGTACCCGGACATCTTTAGGGAGTGATATCTCAGAAAGGCAACGTCCGTTACTCAGGACCTCCAGCATTCTGGGTACTTCCCTTTCTCACTGTTACCAACAGGTATTCTGTGGTCTGAAGTCACACCTTCAGTGATTGACAACTGCTGCCCCTCTGACATTCGATTCCTAAATGGACATTAAATTTTTGTATAATACCACACTTTTTTAATAGACGGTATTTCTGATTTTGCACTTTTTAAAAATTATTTAATGTATTCATACTATAATTGTTTTCATTTTTATTCAGTAACAGTATTTATATTTATTATTATTATTATTTTTCTTTTTTCTCTTCTCGATAAGCTATTGTTTTGAATTGCAGCTACTAAGATAACACGTTTCATGTCACATGCCAGTGAAAATAACTCTGATTATGTTTCTGATTCTGACAGAGTGTTGTTCATTCTGTAGCTGTCAGTATATACAGTGTGAGAGTGGGGTTCATTCTGTACCTGTCAGTCCATGCTTGTGTGTGAGAGTGTTGAGCTCATTGTGTATCTGTCAAATCACTCTACAACAAATTGTTTTCTGACGTTAGCCTGAAATCTCCCTTAACCCAGTCTCCACGTTTTCTTGTTGATGGATTAATTTTGAAGTAGCAGTTGGCATCCTACTTACGTCTACCCTTAATGATTCTGAACATTTCGATCATATCTCCTCTCATTATATGTCAACGTAGGCCAAATAGATTTAATTTTCTCAATCTCGCTGCATAGCTCACACCCTGCAGTCCTGTAGTGAGAGTAGTCGCCCTTCTCTGATCTCTTTCCAGTGCCTTCACATCCCTTACAAAAAATGAATATCAGAATTGTACACAGTTCTCAAAGCGTGGCGTCACAAGTGCATGAAACAGCTTAACGACATGTCTCTATCTCTGAACTCCTCTGAGCGCATTATGTAGTCCATCATTATTGTATATTAGCCTTCCTAATTGCTTCAGTGTAATAGCTGGAGGTTGACACCGATGTCTTCCAGGAGACTCAAATCCTTCTCATACTATGCACTTTCTTATTTAAGAATATACAACAATGGAACACTAAGGCACAGAAAACAGGCTATTCAGCCCTTCTAGTCTGTGACGAACCTTTATTCCGCCCATCCCTTTGACCTGCACTCAGTCCAAACCCGCCAGACCTCTCCCATTCATGTCTCTATTTAATTTAGTCGTAAAACTTAAGAGTGAGCCCGCATTTACCACATCAGATAGCAGGTTGCTCCACGCTCCCAGCACTCTTTGAGTGAAGGAGTTCCCCCTAATATTCCCCCTAAAACTTTTACCTTTCACCCTAAAGCCATGTCCCCTCGTATTTATCTCTCCTAATCTAAGTGGAAAGAACCTACTCGCATTTACTATACCCCTCATTATTTAGTAAACCTCCATGAAATCCCCCCTTATTGTTCTATGCTCCAAAGAATAAAGTCGTAACCTGGTCAGTCTTTCCCTATAACTCATGTCCTGAAAACCTGGCAACATCCCAGTAAATCTTCTATGCAATCTTTCAATCTTACTGCTATTCTTCCTAAAATTAGGTGACCAGAACTGTACAGAATACAGTACCCCAAATTTGGCCACTCCAATGTCTTATAAAACCGCACCATAACATCCTAACTCCCATACTCAGTACTTTGAATTATAAAAGGCTCTGAAAACCTGTACTACCAATTCACGGGAGTATTCAAGGGAAGGCATGCTTGACCAATCTTCTGGAATTTTTTGAGGTTGTAACTATGAAAACGGACAAGGGTGAGTCAGTGGATGTAGTGTACCTGGACTTTCAGAAAGCCTAGGTCTCACATAGGAGATTAGTGGAGCACATAATATTGGAGATAGGGTACTAACATGGATAGAAAATTGGTTGACAGACCGGAAACAAAGAGTAGGGATTAATGGATTAATGGATCCTTTTCAGAATGGCAGGCAGTGACTAGTGGGGTACCGCAAGGCTCAGTGCTGGGACCACAGATATTTCAATATACATCAATGATTTAGATGAAGAGATTAAAGGTAACATTAGCAAATTTGCAGATGACAAAGCTGGGTGGCAGTGTAAAATACGAGGAAGATGTTAGGAAAATGCAGGGTCACAGACAGGTTGGATGAGTGGGCAGATGCATGGCAGATGCAGTTTAATATGGATAAATGTCAGATTATCCACCTGGGTGGCAAGACCAGAAAGGCAGATTATTATCTGAATGTTGTTAAGTTGTGAAATGGGGAAGTACAACGAGATCTAGGTGTCCTTGTTCATCAGACACTGAAAGTAAGCATGCAGGTACAGCAGGCAGTGAAGACGGTTAATGGTATGTTGGCCTTCATAACAAGGGGAATTGAGCATAGGAGCAAAGAGGTTCTTCTGAAGTTGTACAGAGCCCTGGTGAGACCACACCTGGTGTATTCTGTTCAGTTTTTCTCTCCAATTTTGAGGAAGGACATTCTTGCTATTGAGGGAGTGTAGCGTAGGTTCACGAGGTTGATTCCTGGGATGGCGTGATTGTCATATGTTGAAAGATTGGAGCGACTGGGTTTTTTTATACTGAAATTTAGAAGGATAAGAGGGGATCTGATTGAATCATAAAAGATTATTAAGGGATTGGACACACTAGAGGCAGGAAATATGTTCCCGATGTTGGAGGAGTACAGAACCAGAGGCCGCAGATTAGCAATAAGATGTAAGCCATTTAGAATGGAGTTCAGTAAAAACACATTTTCAGCCGGAGAGTTGAGAATCTATGGAATGCTCTGTCTCAGATGGCAGTGGAGGCCAATTCTCTAGCTGCTTTCAAGAAAGAGTTAAATAGAGTTCTTAAGGATAGCGGAGTCAAGGGATATGGGGAGATGGCAGGAACTGGTTACTGATTGTGGATGATCAGCCATGATCACATTGAATGGTGGTGCTTGCTCGAAGAGCGGAATGGCCTAATCATGCACCTATTGTCTATTGTCCATTGAAATTTTCAGCCTCTTACTGTCACAGACAGAGGTTCCAAATTGTTTCAAAAAGGCAACAATTAAACCAGTCCCTAGGAAGAATAAGGTGAGAAGCCTTAATGATTATTGCTCGGTAGCACAAACATCTATAGTAATGAAATATTTTGAGGGGTTGATCATGGCCTATCTGTACTCTTGTCTCAGCAATGTCCTGGACCCATTGCAATTTGTCTACTTCCACAATAGGGCAAAGGCAGATGCAATCTCAATGGCTCTTCGCACGGCTTCAGACCACCTGGATAACACAAACACATATGTCAGGATGCAGTTCGTCGATTATTGCTCAGTTGCAGAAGTTGGAAAGTCTGGGCCTCTGTACCTCCCTCTGCAATTGGATTCTCAACTTCCTAACCGGAAGACCACAATCTGTTTGGACTGGTTATAAACTTCTCCTCCTCGCTGATGATACGTATACTGTAATTGATTTACTTATTATTATTATTTGTTCTATATTATGTATTGCATTGAACTGCTGCTGCTAAGTTAACAGATTTCACGTCACATGCCGGTGATAAAAACCTGATTCTGATTCTGATAGTAAGGATAATGACACAATTGTAGTGGGTAACTTCAATATGCAAGGAGGATTTGGAAAATCAAGTAGATGTTGAATCGCAAGAAAATTAATTTGTTGAATGCCTACGAGATGGCTTTTTAAACTAGCTTGTGCTTGAGCCTGCTCAGGAAAAGCTTTTCTTTAGATTGTGTGTCATATAGTCTTCCTGATCTCATAAGGCAGCTTCATGTAAAGGACCCTTAGGAGGCTGTGATAATAATATGATTGAATTCATACTGCAATTTGAGAGGGTGAAGCATAACTCAGATATATCCTTTTCCGAATGGAATAAATGGATTTAGAGAGGCATGAAAGAGGACCTTGCCCAGGTGGATTGGAGGAGGATACTGGCAGGGATTACAGCAGAGCAGAGATGGGTGAAGTTTCTGAGAATAGTTTACAAGTTCTGGATACATAGGTTGCACAAACGAAGATGTTCTCAAATTGATAGGCATAACAATAAAGCAGGATGCGAAAAGTTTCTTTTTTTTATTCTATAAAGAGTAAATGGGGGTTGAGAGATGATATTGAACCACTGGCGAAGGATGCTGGTGAGGTATGAATGGGTTCAAAAATGGCAGATAAACGCAATGGGTACTTTTCATCTGCCTTCACTGTAAAAGATCTGTCAGTTTCACGCGACAGGGGTGAGTGCCGTTGCTAATAAAAAAGGAAAAAGTGCTCGGCAAACTCAGAGGTCTTGAAGTAGATTAAGTAACAAGGTCCCGCGGGGACTACTTCTCAGATTCCTGAGAGAGCTTGCTGAAGAGATGCTGCATGCATTGGTCATAATCTTTCAAGAGTATGTTGATTCTGGCATGGTCCCAGAGGACTGGAAGTTTTCAAATGTCACTCCACCCTTTAAGAAGGGAGAAAGTCAAAAGAATGGATAGCAGAGTCCAGTTAGCCTAACCTCAATGGTTGGGAAAGTGTTGGAGTCTTATTAAGGATGACGTTACGAGGTACCTGCAGACTAATGATAAAATAAGTCACAGTCAACATGATTTCTATGAAGGGAAATCTTCCTTGACAATCTGTTAGAAGTCTTTGAGGAAGTAACAAGCTGTGTGGACAAAGGGGAGGCAGTGGATGTCATTTACTTGGATTTTCAGAAGGCATTTGGTGAAGTGCTACATATTAGACTGCTTAACAAGATAAAATCATGTAGGATTACAGGAAAGATTCTGGCATGGTTAGCGGATTGGCTGACAGGTAGGAGGTAGTGAGTGAGAATTAAAGGAGCCTTTTTTGATTAAGTACACAACGCTAGAAGAACTCAGCAGGTCAGGCAACATCTGTGACAAAAGAGTAGCCAACGTTTCGGGCCGAGACCCTTCATCAGGTATGGGCCTTCATCCCGGCCTGAAACGTTGGCTACATTTTTCTCACGGATGCTGCCTGACCTGCTGAGTTCTTCCAGCGTTGTGTACGTATTCTTTGATTCACAGCATCTGCAGTTGTACTTTTGTGTTTTTATTTTTACTTTTCTGATTGACTGCCAGTGATGAGTGACGAGTATTCATCAGGGGTCTGTATTGGGACCACTATTTTTCACGTTGTTTATCAAAGATATAGATAATTGAAAGGTATGTGGCAAAGTTCGTGGATGATATGAAGATAGCTGAAGGGGTATGAGTGGTGAGGAAGCAATATGTTTGCAGCAGGATTTAGAGAATTTGGAAGAATAGGCGAAAAAAGTGTGGCAGATGGAATGCAGTGTTGGGAAATGTATGATAATGCTGTTGCAAGGGGGCGTTGGGAGCGGACCCAAGTGCAAGTCGCAGACACAGAGGTACTAGACACAGAAGAGTAATTATTGATAATATTAGTTAAGGAAAGGAGCGAGCAGAATACGTCAAATTCGACGAGAACATAGGCTAACAAAGGAGAAAAACTGGAGACAGGTCTTCGGATTTGGACTTGACTGGGAACTTGAGTCATGATTTGAAACTCGTGTCTTGGCAGGGACTCGGTAAGTGGCTGTTGACTTGGCTCACGGCCGGAAAATTGGACTTTGCTTAGCTTGATTTTGAATCCAGGCTTGACTTGACTAGGAACTCAGACAGAGTCAGACTTCACGTGACCTAGCTTGGAATTGGAGTTGACTTGAATCAACTTGAAACTCCTTACTCAGACACGGCGTCGGACTCCTTACTCGGACACGGAGCCGGGACTGCTTACTCGGACACGGAGCCGAAACCTCGTACTCGGACACGGAGCCGAAACGCCGTACTCGGACACGGAGCCGAAACGCCGTACTCGGACACGGAGCCGAAACCCCGTACTTGGACACGGAGCCGGGACACCGTTCTCGGGCACGGAGCCGGGACCCCGTTCTTGGACACAGAGCAGGGGCTCCTTAATCGGGCACGAAGCCGGAACTCCTTACTTGGGCACAGATCTGGGACTCCTTTCTGCAAACCACCGGGTATTCTCAGTTGGGCACGAAACCTTCATAATTTGTACCTTACTCAGAGCAGCGGCAAACAGCCGGCAACAGCTGGCCACGAAAAAGACTTAATTTGTTAAGCAGCCACAGACACTGTAGCAACCTAGAGTGCACGATACTCGGCGACTCCAATAATGGTCCAGAATTCCCACACTGGCTGAGGTCAAGTGTTTCTGGTAACTGGTTTCCAGTGACAAGCTTCTTGTGGGATTCTGACCGGACTGTCCAGCAAAGGAACCTCTGAACCCCGGAGCTATTTATGTTGCAGGCTCGATATGAGGAACAGGTGCCTCAATCAAGGCACCCAACGGAACACGGGGAAGAATAAATATCCGGTGTGCGGAATCCACATACTGGACATTGAACTGGAATGCGGAGTCCACGGATAGGTCTGTGACAAGTGCATTTTGGTAAAAGGAAAGGTAGTGCGGACTACTATCTATATGGGCACAAGGGTCAAACATTAGAGTTGAAGAAGTACATAGAAATCCTCATGCAAGACATCTAGAAGATAATTTTATCAGCTGAGTCTGCAGTAAAGAAGGTTAATGCAATGCTAACACAAAGTACATTGCAGATGCTGTGGTCAAATCAAGACGTACAAAAAAGCTGGATGAACTCATCCGGTCGGACAGCGTCCGTTGAAAGAAGCAGTCAACGTTTCGGGTCGAGGCCCTTCGTCAGGACTAAAGAAGTGTGGCAGGGGCTCTATAAAGAAGGTGGGGGGAAGGTGGAAAACTAATCAGAGGAAAGATAAAGGGATGGGGGAGGGGAAGCAGGGAGGGGATAGGCAGGAGAGGTGAAGAAGGTGGAAAGGAGCATGCAATGCTATCATTTGTTTCAAGAGGAACAGGATATAAAAGCAAAGAGATAATTCTGCACATTTATATGTCGCTAGTCAGGCCGCACCTGGAGGATTGCCAACAGTTTTGGGCCTCATATCTCAGAAAAGATGTGGTGTTATTGGAAACAGTCCAGGGGAGGTTTATGAGGATGATTCTGGGAACAAAGCGTTTCACATATGTGAAACATTTGGCAGCTTTGGGCCTGTACTCAGGATTAGATAGGGTGGATGTGTAGAGGATATTTCCTATAGTGTGTGTATCCAGAATTAAAAGGTACAGCTTCACAAATGAGGGTGGGACTGACCTTTTAGAACAGTGGTAAGGTGGAATTATTTTAGCCAGAGAGTGGAGAGACTGTTGAATGCTCTACGACAGTCTGGGGTGGAGGCCAAGTTCTTGGTATATTTAAGGTGGAAGTTAATGATCGGTCAGGACATCAAAGGGTATGGTCAAAAGGCAGGTGTATGGGGTTGAGTGGGTTCTGGGATCAGCCATAATGGAATTATAGAACAGACACGATGGACTGAATGGCCTGATTCTGCTCTTATGTTTTTATGGTCTTAAGGTTACAACGACAAGTTGCTAAACTGGGCTGAGATGTGGCAGACAGAGTTCCCTCTGGAAAATGTATTAAATGATAAACAATGAAAAATCAAACAGGATGACAGAATACAAACGCTACGATTATGGTATGAAGGCTTTTGATGTGTTGGTTTTCATTGTCAGGGGTCTGAGTTCGGGAGCTGCAGGGTAATGTTAAAACTTTATGAAACTGCTTTGACCACACTTGGAAAATTGATTTCAGGAATGGTCGCCTCATTATAGAGAGCACATGACGAAAAGCTGAGCAAGCTTGGGCTTCTTCCTTTACAGAAAAGGGGGATGAGAGGAGATTTGAAAGATTTGTACAAGAGAGAGAAAAAAAGATCAATAGCGTGGATACACTGCGTCTTTTCACCAAGTTGGCAATGGCTAACACGACAGGACATAGCTTTCAGGCAGCTGGAGGAAATTATAAGTGGATTGGTGCCAGAGGTAGATTTATTTCACATACAGAGAATGTTGTTTGATAGGATCTCGCTGCCACGGTGGGTCTGTAAGGAACGAGTTAACTGTGATTCCTCCTTGGCTTATGCTGAAATAAAATGGAAGTCTGTAAGACTAAACAGTGTTAGATTGGAGTGGGATCGTTCTGAGGATAGACAGGAGAAACAGTCTACGGTTTTCAGAGAGCCAAGTGCAGGCACAATAGTTCAGGTGGTGAATAACGCGTTTGTCCGGGCTGAAGTTCATCAAAGTTCGTATGGATGCAGCTGGTCCCGCCAAGAGGTAAATGTATCAGTGTAAGCGGTTTTGAAGGGTATAAGAATCAGCAATATTCTTTGCTGAAAGATGCAGTTAGATTTGTCTCAGACCACACCTGGAGCTGTAATAGGGAACAGAATGTTGAGAGGGGAGAAAAAAGACAGCATGAGAGAGAAAGATAGACTGTGTCTGACTGAGGCAGAGGGGGAGAGGGGGTAGAAAGAGAGAGGTGAGGGAGAGAGAGACAGGGAGGGAGAGAGAGGGAGAGGGAGGGGGAGAGAGAGAGAACTGGCTGTGTGACTTTGTCAGATCTGTGACTCCTCAAGCATTGCAGAAATTGACTTGTTTAGTGGATGATCAGTATTATTTTGATGACTGCACTGCTGCTACTGTAGACGTTTGTTGGCCTTTCGGCATTGAAATCGTAGTAGTTCTCAAAAATTGTTTTGCTTTAACGCGTGTGCAGTGATTCATTTTTTTGCAAATGCATATGTAATACCCAGAGGTGCATTGAAAAAGAAATCCGAATGACTGTTAAACAATTTTCATTACAAAGAAGCTATCAGATAAGCTTATGAATACACAGGTTTGGAAGCACATGCAGTAAACACTTTAGCAGGGGGTGGAGGGGATGTGTGGTTGAACCAGACGACAGTATTTGTGGAAATGAGTGAGATTGCAGGATGATGTGTTACTCCAGCATTGCAGGGCAGGGTGAGCAGCCGGAGGTCGTGGTCCTTATTAGAACTTAAAACAGAGATGGTCCTGCAAATAGAATTTAGGAAGTTGGATAGAAAGTTAAGAAGTAGGAAATCGGGGTTGGTGATTTCAAGATTAATTCAGGCCCCGCATGCTTGCGAGGTAAGAGATGGTAAGGTGGTATTGTGAAATGTGTAGCTAACAATCTGGTGCACGAGGCATGGCATCAGGAACACAGATCACTGCGTTCCCTTTCAGGATAGGCGGGACTAGTTTAAGGAGGATGGGTTACTCCCGTACTGAGGGGAGCTAATGTTCTGACGGAATTTTGTTGGAGCCACCCTTGCAGAGTTTTCTCATGCGGCCTGTGTGTGGAGCAAGGGGATGGGTGGGAAACAGAGTTACAAGTCAGTATGTAGTATTGAGCAGAATGTAGTGACGAGGTCGAGAAACCTCATCAGGAAGTCAAGATAGGGTATTGTTAATGAGTACAGTGACAGCAAGGGGCTGAAGTGTGTTTATTTCAGTGCAGGGTGTAGAACAGTTAATGCAGACGTACTTACAACCAGCATTACTCTGTGACACTGTGATTTAGCCATTACCAAGATCTATCTCATAGAAGAGCAGGACTGATAGCTAAACATTCCAGAATTCAGATGATTCAAACAGTCCAGAGGGAGGTGAATAAGTTTGGGGAGCTACACTGCTGATCAGGTAGAATGTCACAAAGTTGAGGTTATCCAAAAGATTCATCCAATGAAATAATGTACGTAGCACGCAGAAATAAGAAAGGTCCAATCACTGCAGTGCGACTAGACTAAACAGCCCAATAGACAGTGAGAGATTTCAACATATATGTCAGCAGAATATGGACTGATGTAAAAACAATACTGTTGCTTTAGTGGGTGATTAATCTCCCCAGAATGACTGGGACTCTCTTGCAGCCTGAGGCTTATATGGGGCATTATTTGTTAGGTGGGTTCAGAAAGGTTTCCTGAAACAGTATGTAGATAGTCACCAGGAAGGGGGACATACTTGACTTCGGTTCGGGAAATGAGCCTAAAGGGATGTTTGGAGTTTCATTAGGAAAGTATTAAGGATTATAATTCTGAAGGGTTTCAGACAATTATCGATATGGTTAAGAATGAATCCGCAGGTGAATGAATGTAAATTTGTGGAATGCTAATTGTAGCAGAATTGGACAGAGATCATAGACAGTAGTCTGGGAGCCGATGTTATCGTTAAGTCCATCTGACATATCAGAGGCACTCACAGTCCAGTCGGTCAGAATTCCGGAGCTCCGTGTTCGGAAGGTAGAGAATGACGGGTACATTCAGGAAATAAGGAAGATGAGAGATATTATATTTGTTTAAAAAAAAGTAAGAGGATTCATATGTAAGATTTAGGAAGCTGAAATTGGACAGGGCATTGGAGAAACATATAGGCAGTCAGAAACATGTCAGACACTGAATCAGAGAAATTACATATGAGCTGTTGTACTCTGGGATGTCAAATTCCAGTCGTTTTCTTCAGAATTTCTCTCCTTGCTGAGTAGCTGGAATGACGGTTATGGCAGAGGCATACACTGCCTGAGGATGTGAGAGATGGGTATCGGTCAGTGCACTGATAACTTCACATGAGTAAAGTGTACATGCTGCAGTTCCTGACTGACTGAGCGATGGAAATTACGTACCCCATAACTTGGTATCTAACCAGCAGAGAAAGAAAAATCCGTTGGAGTCTGGTTGTACTATATTCAAAAGTGTTTATTAATAAAATAAGCAAATCAATATCAATAATGCAAATATATAGATAACACACGTTAGTAATAATAACACTGCTATAACCCTGCTATAACACTGTGAGTTTTACTGAAAGATCTCCTTGTTCGGTCTCCGATGCCCCACACCTTCCCGTGGGTCCCAACACTCAATCAGTGTCCACTAGTGTGTCTCCCGGTGTGTCTGAATGGTGTCTCTCCACACCTCACTTTTATCCCTACTCACGGGGTCTCAGCTATTAATCAATATTGAATGGCTGTGTTCATCAAACTAGCCCACTCCTGTTGTGCACTGAGGATTGTTAATGAACAGAATGGTATAAGATAAATAACCCTCTCAGAAGTCACAGTACGGTGCATGAACAAGCCTTTCTCCCCTCTCTTATCAGAAGCAGATGTTCTTGCATGTTTCCTCATCATCACTCTCTCTCATGAGCAGCATAGCAACAGAAATGGTTTGTAATTCTCCCGGGGAGAGGGGGGAACTTGGGCAACTCTGCACCCTTCTTCCCATCAGAGCTGTTCATCTTGCATAACAAGTTGATGATCGAAAGACTAAGGATCGGCTAGGACACTGAGACCAGATCATTGGTGTGATCACACATAAGGTGCAGGATGCAAACTTGTTTGTTGACCACCAGGAGAGACAAAGGAAAGAGCCAGATGTTTTAGGGTCCCCCGGTGGCTGCTCCGCTCGCAGCAAGTACACATTTTGAATACTGATAATGGAATGACCTATTAGAGCACAACGGAAGCAGCCTGGCTGCTGCAACTGACAGTGTCTCTGAACCCCATGAAGGGAGGAAGAGATCAGGCAGGGCAGTATTCGAGAGAAGACTCAAGTTTCAGAGGCGGTAAAAGAGATACAAGGATGTTATGTTGTCTCCAGAGAAACAGAATCCGGAAGGTTTCGGAGCAGCTGCGGAAAATTCTCAAGTGCTCTTGGTAGATGTAGAACATAGAAATTTATAGCGCAATACGGGTCCTTTGGTCTACAATATTGTGCTAAATATGTAAATTACACTAGAGGCTACCAAAAATTTTGCTGGAGAAATTGTGGAAATCAAAATGCAAATCATTATCATATTTTTTGGGACTGCCCTGTTATCAAAAACTATTGGAGGGGGATACACAATGCCCTACAAGACATCTTTAAATGTGAAATACCCTAAGAGAGTAAGACCATATATTTTGGATTTATACTTCACGAATGAGTGAAAAGAGATAAATATTTAATGAATATAGTGTTGGTGGCTGGTAAAAAGACTCTTACTGAGAAATAGTTATCACAGGAGAGCTCAGATTTAAATGCATGGATGGAATTTAAAATGGATATTTACAAAATGATGAAGATATGAATATCTGTTAATCATAAGCTGGAGCAATTTGATTCATACTGGGAAAATAGTTTAACTACATGATGCCTCATAGGCCTGATTTATTCTCACAAATCAATGAATATGTTGTAAAAAAAAAAAGATCACTCCTTACTTGTACATATTTCTTTCCTTCTGATAGTTTTTTTTTTCTTTCCCCTCATTTCTACAAGAGTATACCTCAGATAAATACTTTGTGGAGATTTGTGATATATATGAGAATGTGATATATATGTACAATGTCTGAAATACATCTTATGGAAATGTTTGTTTGATGATGAACTTCAGTAAAAAATAAATTACATATATATTACTTACTTCAGCAAACTCAGCTTATAGTGACAGAACATAACAAATTAAAGAGAGGATGCTTTGGTCAAGTAATAACATCCTCACTTAATTCTAAAGCCAGAGGAGTGGCAGTATTGATAGGGAAGAATTTGCCAGTGAAGGTGAAGTTTGCTTTCATTGACCCGGCCGGGAGATTTATTAGGGTCAACTGTCAAATATATTCAGAATCCTGGACACTTTTGAATTTATACTCCCCCAATTATAATGATGAGAAAATTATTCAATTTTTTTTCTGAAAGTTGTTCAAGGATATGAATATTTCTTAATTTTTGTCAATTGAATTTCTGTCTGGATGAAATGTTGGACAGATCAGTTAAAAAACTCGTGAAGGTCAGTGCAGCAAATACCACCCTGGCCTTCATGAAGTACATGAATATAATTGATGCTTGGAGGTGGCAGGATCCAAGGGAAAGGGACATCTCTTTCTATTCAAAACAATAGATGGAGATATTGAAGCTATGACCAACACGGGAAATGCACTGATATGTTTGTAGAAGTGTTGCAAGCAGCACACAGTTCTGGAGAGCCAGGCGATTTGAGAAAGGAAATAATGTCAAAGGAAAGTTGGAAATTGGACAGTTGATTGGGTTATAGTAGCACCAGAAATCTGTTTTTCTCCCTTCAGGAATGGCTGGAAGCTGTCCAGTCTGGTTCAAACACTTCTCCTGGTATTGTTGGAAAGTGTTGTGAATTGTGCAAGCATTTAGATGACTATGTATTAATAGAAATTCTAGCTTTGTTTAATTCATTATGGAAAGAAGGAAAATTACTAGTAGAATGGAAGCATGCTGTAGTAGTCCAGTTTTAAAGCCTGGTAAAGACGCGTCTAGACCTAGTTCATATTGGCTTATAGCTTTAAAATCAGTGTTCTGCAACACTAAGGAACCAATAGTCGCCATCAGACTTGTTTATTTTTTTTTTAGAAAATAAGGAACATTTTGCTGCCTCTCAAACTGGTTTTAGAACTGGAAGATGAACAATGGAAACTGCCCTTTTTTTCTTTTTCAACATTTTAATTGATTACTTGCACAGACGAATACAAATACATTACGATATTATGAAAATAGAAACAAAGTTGAAATGTGCCATATCTATGTATAGTAAATTAAATATAATATTGAAAAGATATATTTTATTCTAATTTAAAAAATGAAAACCCCAGAAAAAAAAGGAGAAAAGAACACAGCTCTTTGGTTAAAAGAAAAAAGTCCTGAACATATAGTGTTAAATTCAAACATATAATAGCCATCATCATTGTTGAACAAAACGTAGTTCCAAAAAGGTCCCCATAATGTGAAAAATCTTGTGTAGGTACAGAAATGGAACACCTGATCTTCTATAAATATAAGCATAACATAACATCAGTCAACCATTGGGCATGAGTAGGCGGAATAGCATCTTTCCATTTAAACAACAAAGCTCTTCTGGCTAAAAGAGAAATAAAAGGAAAAATATGCAAATCATTCGGCTTAAGAGTAAAGGCATTGCCTCCAACAATGCCAAACAAGGCAGTCAGAGGGTTGGGATCAAAGTTTACTTTAAAAAGCTCCGAGAGAGTCTAAAATACTTTTGTCCTTTTAGATCATGATATTAAAAAAGCATTTCAATATAGAGAAGTTATGGTAAGTGTACTTCAAGATATTGAAAGAGCATATGACTCACTATGGAAGGACGGTTTATTATGATGCGGGAATGAGAGGTAGAATGTTTAATTGGATCAAAGATCTTCTTAAGGAAAGGATAATTCAAGTAATAACAGGCAGAACAAACTCCAAGTCGGTTAAAATAGATAATGGTACCCGTCAAGGAAGCGTCACTGGTCTAGTTATTTTTAATGTCATTGTAGACGATATCTATGAGCAGGTAGGGACAGGATTTGGCAAATCATTGCTTGCAGAGGATGGTGCAATCTGGAAGAGAGGAAGAAAGGTCAAGGATATATTAAAGCCGGTACAAAAGTCTTTAAGATCAGTTGAAAACTGGGCAAATAAATGTGGTTTCAGGATTTCTGCATATGTGTCCAAATATATGATTTTTGGCTTCAGAAGAAAGATTCCTGATTGTGCATTCTGTCTCTATGATTCTCCATTTAAAAGGTCAAGGTATTCAAGTGTTTAGGTGTCTCGTTTGATACATGACTTATTGGAGTGTTCATACAGCTGAAACAATCGAAAAGTGTGAGAAAGTTTTAAATGTTATGAGAAGTATTGTTGGATGTGACTGGGGAGCAGGGCGGGAAACTATGTGCTTAATATATGATTAGATCAGTAATTGATTATGGTTGTATTGCTTATTGTTCAGCTGCTACGGCAGTGCTTCGAAGATTAGGCACTGTGCAGTCCAAAGCACTTAGACTCTGTCATGCAGCTTTCAGAACAACATCAGTCCCTGCATTATGTCTGGAGATGGGAGAAGCGCCTCGACATTTAAGCCGAGTGAAGTTGGGCCTGCAATATTGGGCAAAACTAAACAGATTTAATCACAGCTGTCAGTCAAAATGTCTTTTGCAGGAGACGTCGGGGCGCCAAAGTAAAATTAAAAGTTTTTTAGATTTGGTGAAATTCTGGCTGTGAAATTGAACTGATTGAGGAAGATATAGCTGACCAAATTTGCTTGCCACCCGTTCCTTTTTGGCTTTTGCCAGAATCAGAAGTAGACCTATACCTCCTTTTTCAGTTTTAAGGAAGCAGAGCAATTTCAACAGCGTCAATAGTAAATGAATATATAAATAATAAATAGGGATCTTATCTGAAGATTTCTACTGATGACTCAGCGGACTCAGGGAGCATCAAGACAAGATTTGGGATGTACGTGTCTCAGATGAGAGTTGAGATTGGTCACCGAGTTTCAGATGATGTCTCTGTCGTTGCAGCATAATTATTAGCAATCCTCTGAGCCTTATGGTGGATAGAAGACTCTCGAGCATGCAGGGTTGTCATCTGTTGCTGCCTTAGAGGCTATAAAAGGGAATAAATCAAAAGGTCGTTCTAACATATTTGTTGAGATTCTCTTAGCTTTGTTTAGAGTAGGGAAGATGTGTTGTGAAGTCAGGTTTACATGGATACTTGGGGTGGAGGGAAATGAAATTGCAGATGGCATTGCAAAGTTTTCCTTACAGAGTGAGCAAGTAGGAATTAGAATAAGCCTAGGTAGAGCAGAAGTGAGAAGTAGGATAAAAAAAAGGTATAGAGAAGTGACTGGAGGATTTGAAAAATTAATTAAAGGGAAGGCATTTCTTTTCTAGTCACTCACTATTTAAAAAGGGCTCAGACTGTTACTCTTAAAATCATAGAGAAATGGTGAAATTAAGACTTACTTTGGGGCATTGTGGGCTAAATTATTACTTAAAGATAATAGGGAAACATCCTACTGGATTATGTGGCTGTGGTAGTCCAGAGACAGTTCAGCATGTTTTGCTGAGTTGTAATCGATATAAGATTGAAAGAAGCATACTGTTCAAGAGGCTGTCTGACTTAAATGCTTTTAGTTTTTCAATTAAATCTTTGTTTGGTCTCCAGGAGAACCCCCATCTGATTAGGAGGTTTTATTATTCTGTTTCTACGTTCGGCTAGTTTGTTTTCGAGAATTTGGGTTTTTTGTAATTGTGTGGTTAATTATACATTCTTTGGAAAACAGCAATGAGCCTAGATGCGTCTAAACTGCCAGACGTAGGAGAACCAAATCCCTTTAAAATAGCACCGGACAGGTTTGCACCGAGGTGTAAGTGGTTTGGAAACCCCTCTTCCCCTTGAAATCTAAATGTCGTTGAACCCGTAAGTAAAAGAAACGTTCTCTTCGTGAGAATGGAGTGCATTTGACCTGAAAGTAGTTGCCAATGTATTAAAACAGTTTTAGAGGAAAATAGCAAAACAACTCCAGATATGAAAGCTGGCTTCTCTTTAAGCAGTATTACAATTGTATTGCTGCTAATCCAGCTGAAGCCTACCGTACGATTCTGAACCAACTATATTCTACCCAATCCAACTTGTTGGCGTCCTGCATGATTAATAAGCTCGCGGACTAAAGCACGCAGCAACTAAGCTGAAGTCCGGTTATGCACCGCGTCAAACAACACTGAACGGAGTAACGAGAAAGCAAATGCCCCTAATATACCGAAGAGATGTGCAATCTGACCAATCCCAGCAAGGAACTCCGATCACACCCTGTCCAATGAATGAACAAGAAGACCAGCTGCAACTCGTTCATTGCAGGAGTGATCGGAGTTGCTTGCTGGAATTGCGCATATTGCATATCTCCTCACTATATTAGGGGTATTTGCTCTCTCGTTACTCTTTGTTTTATGTTCAGAGCTGTTTGACGCACTGCGTGAGCGGACTCCCGGTTAATTGCTGCGTGCTGTAATCCATGCGCTTCTTAATCGTGCCGGACGCCAGCACGGTGGATTGGATAGAATATTGTTGGTTTAGGACCGGACGTTAGGCTTCTACTGAGTTAGCAGCAACATCAATTTTATATGGTGTTTAAAGCGAAACCAGATTTAATGTCTGGAGATATTTTTCTCTTTTCTTCTAAATCTGTGTTTAAATACATCGGCAAATACTTTCAGGTCAAATGCACTCCATTATTTCCACGTGAAATTTTATTTTGTTTTTGGATTCGACGATATTTAGATTACAGAAGGAAGTGGGGTTTCCAAACCACTAACACCCAGGTAGGAACCTGCCCGGTCCTATTATAAAGAGCCGTGTTTTCTTTTTCTTTATTAACGTAAAAAGTGTCTCAAGTTGTGACAGTGCAACAGCTGAGCACCTGTTTTTTTTTAATTGCTAAGTTTTCTTGGGGTGGGGGATAGTGCCTTTCTTCAGCATGGTGTGTATTGGCAGCGTTCTTTAAAATTATTGAACTATTGTAGGAACTGCACCTGCCCCAAAAGGAACACTGGCCGGAGCCTTTGACTCATTGATGCTTTGCTTCTTGGCTGACACAATTATAACCAGTTCACAATTACGGCACGGAAACAGACCATCTCGGCCTTTCTAGTCCGTGCCAGACGCTTACTCCCACCTAGTCCCACCAACCTGCACTCAGCCTATAACCCTCCATTCCTTTCCTGTAAATATGCTTATCTATTTGTTTTTTAAATGACAATATCAAACCTCCCTCTACCACTTCCACTGGGAGCTCGTTCCGCACAGCTACCACTCTCTCAGTAAAGAAGATTCCCCATGTTAACCTTACACTTTTGCCCCCTATCAACTCATGTCCTCTTGTTTGAATCTCCCCTACTCTCAAAGGAAAATGCCTATCCATGTCAACTCTGTCTACCCGCTCTTAATTGTAAATACCTCTGTCAAGTCCAGCCTCAACCTTCTATGTTCCAAAGAATAAAGACCTGACTTGTTCAACCTTTCTCTGTAGCTTAGGTTCTGAAACCCAGGTAACATTCTAGTAAATCTTCTCTGTACACTCTCTATTTTGTTAACATCTTTTTTTTATAATTAGGTGACCAGAATTGTACACAATACTCCAAATTTGGCCTTACCAATGCATTGTATAATTTTAACATTACATCCCAACTCCTATACTCAATGCTCTGATTTATAAAGGCCAGCATACCAAAAGTTTTCTTCACCACCCTATCCACATGAGATTCCAACTTCAAGGAACTATGCACCATTATTCCTAGATCACTCTGTTCTACTGCATTCACCAATGCCCTACCATTTACCATGTATGTCTTGTTTTGATTATTCGTACCAAAATGTAACACCTCACACTTTATGTCATCATCTCTTATAACAGAGCGTGTGAGCTCATTTATTGATCTTTATGCTATTCACCAGCAATGGATGGGCAGTTAATAATTTGGTGAAATGCAGGTGGAATCCCCTTAGTAACTTTTATATAACTACCTCTCTGAGTACATTGTGTGGAAATACAAACTCTAGCAAGTATTTTTATTTAAATTTTTGTAGAATCTTATATCAGATCTTTCTGTCTATAAGACTTGCCTTGCTTAACAAAACGGGTTATTTACAATTCCTTTGTGTTTTTTTCTTGGAAAATGAGTTGAACTTTGAGTTAATAAAGACACAAAATGCTGGCAGAACTCATCAGGCCAAACAACATCTATGGGAGGAGGTAATGACGACGTTTCAGGCCGAAACCCTTCATCAGGAGTGAAGTAACATGGGATGGTTGAGGGAGGATAAGAAGTGGGGGTAGGGATAAAGTATAGAGCTAAGAAGTGATAGGCTGGAGGGAAATGGGCGAGGAAGAAGGTGGAGAAATATGGGAAATAAAAGAGAAAGAAAGGTAGGGCTGGGGGAGATTATAGTGAGGGGGAAAAAAAGAAACTGAACCAGACTAAAATAATAGATAGGGATGGGCGGAAGTGGGGGGGGGGGGGGGCAGCGGTATCAACGGAGGACTGTGAGATAAATGTTCATGCCGGCAGGTAGGAGGCTACCTAGGCGAGAGATAAGGTATTGCTCCATCATCCTGCCTGTGGCCTCATTTTGACGGTAGAGGAGGCCATGGACAGACATGTCAGAATGGAAGTGGTCTGTGGAATTGAAATTTGTGGCCACAGAGTGATCCTGCCAGTGCTGAAGGACTGAGCGCCGGCGTTTGTCGAAACGGTCTCCCAGTCTGCGGCGGGTCTCCCCAATGTATAAGTGGCCACATCGGGAACACCGAATACAGTATATCATCCCAGTTGCCTCACAGGTGAAGTGGTGCCTCACCTGAAAGGACTGTCCGGGGCCTAGGATGGTGGTGAGGGAAGAAGTGTGGGGGCAGGTGTAGCACATCTTCCGTTTGCAGGGATGAGTGCTCGGTGGGAGGTCGGTGGGGAGAGTTGGGGGGGGGGGATGAATGGACAAGGGAGTCGCGTAGGGAGCGATCCCTGTAGAAAGCCGAGAGTTGGGGGAGGTGTAGATTTGGCTGGTGGTGGGGTCATGAGGTGGCGGAATTTACGGAGGATTATACATTGGATTTGTAAGCTGGTAGGGTGAGAGGTGAGGTCCACGGGGACTCCATCCCTGTTAGGCTGGCGGGGGGAAGGGGTGAGGGCAGAGGTGCGTGAAATACGGGAGACGCGATGGAGGGCAGTGTTAATAGTGAACGAAGGGAAGCCCCTTTCTTTAAAAATGGAAGACATCTCCTTGTCCTAGAATGAAATACCTCATCCTGAGAGCAGATGCGGTGGAGGCGGAAGAATTGAGAGAAAGGGATATCATTTTTGCAGGAGACAGGGTGGGAGGAGGAATAGTCTAGGTAGCTGTGGGAGATAGTAGGTTTGTAGTAGACGTCTGTGGATAGGCTTTGAGTTATAAGGCATGACAGCCCCTAAGCAGGTCCTTTGGTCCAGATAGCCATGCTGGTCTACTCCCATCTTGCTGGACGATAGACTTAATGGACCAAAAGATGGGAAACAAATTGGCTGCTTGAGGCTACGAATCTTTCAGTTTCTTTCCAGTCCTTTTTTATGCTCTGCACCAATACCATTATGCAAATAGTCTTTGAACACCTGGAGTAAGGCCTTTGTTCATTTTATCTGAAATGATTTACTTGGGTTATGTGTCACAGTGAGAAGCTATTTCAGTTTAAGGCTTTGGCTTGATTGCATTGTGTACTGAGTTTTAAATCGGCCATAGCAAGAAGTTGCCTTTTAAAAGTAAACTCTGCCATGCAAGTGGGTGATTTAAATTTGCAACTGTACAATACGGAAATGGAGACTTTTGACCTGGCAATCTAGCTCCCATTTTGCATTATTTTGGATCCACATTTCTATCAATGTCTTTGTAAACTCAGTGCCAGAGGCCAGGATTGAAGTGGAATCATTGGTTTGAGGCAACAGCTTCACCAGCTGTGCCCCCTTGCACTCCATCTGCTGAATTGTGTTCTTTATGGTGAAAGTCTGTTTCAGTGCATGGATGATTCAAACAAAATCGTAGGGGGAGTTTCATAGTGGCGGTCAACACAAAGCAAGTTGCATAGCAGTTGCATACTCTGAGTTTGCAATTTTAATATTTAGAGCTCACAACTGGCCGAGATTGAAAGGTGGCCCTGATGTTTAATATCTCAAACAGTAACTGATTCTGAAGTGTTGCCATACTTTCATTTTAGACACACATATACTTTGGTTCGCTCTTCCTACAAATGTACCAAGAAGTGTAAATAGCCATGTTTGTTATCTTCACTGCATCAGGCCCATGTTCTTTACTAGAACATTGTTACCTGTTGTATGTTTTGTTGAGTCTTAACACCATGATAATGATTTTGATTAACAGCTGGGCTTTGAGTTCACAATGAGGGGGAGATCCATTATCCTGATAGACCTGGTAATCTTGTGCTATTGATATTGCAACTGTCATTGTAACCCCGTAACGGGTTAAAAGAACCAGCAGAAATGGTACACACTTGCAGTCTGGTTTTACTGTTAAAGAACACTGGTTTATTAGTAACTATGTAGTATAATAACATAAAAGCAGTTAATCAAACAGGTTACCACAGTTTATGCATATATAGGTGTGTCAATATAAAACCCAAACTTCACGCTTAGGTGTACAGGGATACAGTCTAATGATGGTAGGTAAACGACGCTGTGGGGGGGGGGGGGCGAGGGGGAAGGGGAGACGGGGAGAGAGAGAGAGAGGAGATGATTTGTTCTCAACATAAGCCGATACCGTTGATCTTTCCGTTGTCCTCCGAATCCTTTAATGTCACCGAATGTGACCACACTAAGGATACCGTCTTCATGTGGTAAAACTATAAACCCAGACAAGGGTTAAACAGACTGATAGCTTTCCACCGGTCACCCTTCCCCACAACGAGAGGCACTGATTGATTCTCCTGACCGATCCGCAAAACCCACCATTTTGTGGACACTCAAAGCTCATCCAGTATTTGTTTCTTCTGTGTCCGTGTGTCTACCAGAAAGCCAGCTGACCTTGTCTATATATCCAAACATGCTCATCCTCTTCTTCTCTGTCTTGTTTTACGGCGGTTGGTACCCAGCTTAATGGTGCATTACCGCCACCTTCTGTACTGTAGTGTGTGATAGATTTACATTCTAAATCCTTTCAAGCAATCACACACACACACACACACACACACACACACACACACACACACACACACACACACACACACACACACACACACACACTTACTTTTTCCTCCCATCTTTAGCTATCCTAGTACCCTATTTCTGCTTGTCCTTCATATCCTATAAACGAAATAGAATGGTTCGGGGTGGGTACAATTTGAAGATACTAGGTGTGCGGAGGTTAGTTCAAAATAGAGAAACTTGTAGTCAGTGTGTGAGGGAGGTGATAGAGAAGGGGAGCGCTCAGACCGAAGATGTAGGGGCAATGGAACAAAAAGAAAATAAATTTGTTTGCACCGTTAGCGATAATCAGAGAGGAAGAGGTGGAGAGTTTCTTAAGTGCATCTATTTTAATGCTAGGAGCATTGTAAGAAAGGTGGATGAGCTTAGAGCATGGATTGCTACGTGGAGATATGATGTGGTAGCTAATAGTGAAACATGGTTGCAGGAGGGTTGTGATTGGCAACTAAATATTTCTGGATTTCCTTGCTTCGGGTGTGATAGCATCGGAGGGTAAGAAGGGGAGGTATTGCATTGCTTGCCTGAGAAAATATTACAGCGGTGCTTTGGCGAGGATAGATTACAGGGTTCTTCTAGGGAGAATATTTGTGTGTAATTGATGAATGGGAAATGTGTGTTAACACTTATAGGGGTGTTTTATAGACCACCCAATGTGGAGCGAGAATTGGAGGAGCAAATTTTTAAGGAGATTGCAGATATTTGTAGTAAACACAAGTACGTAATTGTGGGAAATTTTAATTCTCCACACATAGACTGGGAAGCGCATTCTGTAAAAGGGCTGGATGGTTTGGATTTGCAAAACGTGTGCAGTATAGTTTTTTTCAGCAATACATAGAGGTACCAACTCAAGAAGGGGCTGTGTTGGATCTCCTGTAAGGGAATGAGATAGGTCAGGTGACAGATGTATGTGTTGGGGAGCACTTCGTGTCCAGTGATCACAATACCATTAGTTTCAATATAATTATGGAGAAGGATAGGACTCGTCCCAAAGTTGAAATTTTTGATGGGAGAAAGGCTAACTTTGAGAAGATGCGAATGGATTTAGAAGGAGTGGATTGGGAGAATTTGTTTTATGAGAAAGATGTAACAGAGAAATTGAGGTAATTTACAGGTAAATTTCTGAGGGTACAGAATCTTTATGTTCCTGTTTGATTGAAAGGAAATGTGAAAAGTTTGAGAGATCCATGGTTTCCAAAGGATATTGGAAATTTGATTCGGAAAGAGAGAGAGGTCAGCAATAAATTTAGGCAGCATGCGGTAAATGAAATGTTCGAGGAATATAAAGATTGTAAAAAGAATCTTAAAGAAATTAGAAAAGCTAAAAGAAGATACGAGGTTGCTTTGGGAAGTAAGCTGAAAATAAATCAAAAGGGTTTCTACAATTATATTAATAGCAAAAGGATAGTGAGGATAAAATTGTTCCCTTAGAGAATCAGAGTGGACAGCTATGTATGGAGCCAAAGGTGATGGGGGAGATTTTGAACAATTTCTTTTCATCGGTATTCGCTAAGGAGAATGATATTGAATTCCGTTAGGTAATGGACACAAATGGGGTAGTTATGGAAACAATGATGTTTAAAGAAGAGGAAGTGCTAGAGCTTTTAAAGGATATAAAAGTGGATACGTCTCCGGATCCTGACAGGATATTCCCTTCGAGCTTGCGGGAAGTTACTGTGGAAATAGCAGGGGCTGTGACAGAAATATTTCAAATGTCATTAGAAACAGGGATGGTGGCGGAGGATTGGCCTATTTTTCATGTGGTTCCATTGTTTAAAAAGGGTTCTATGAGTAAACCTAGTAATTATCGAAGTGTAAGTTTGAAGTCAGTGGTGGGTAAATTAATGGAAGGTATTCTTCGAAATGGTATTTATAATTACCTGTCAACATGGAAGAAGTCAACATGGATTTGTGCGTGGAAGGTCATTTTTGACAAATCTTATTGAATTTTTTGAAGAGGTTACTAGGAAAGTTGACGAACGTGAAACAGTGGATGTTGTCTTTATGGACTTCAGTAAGACCTTCGACAAGGATCCACATGGAAGGGTCGTTAGGAAGGTTCAATCATTAGGTATTAATATTGAAGAATTGAAATGGATTCAACAGTGGCTGTTTGGGAGATGCCAGAGAGTAGTGGTGGATAACTGTTTATCAGGTTGGAAGCCGGTGACTAGTGGTGTGCTTCAGGGATCTGTACAGGGTCCAATGTTGTTTGTTATTTACATTAATGATCTGGCTGATGGAGTGGTAAATTGGATTAGTAAGTATGCAGATGATACTAAGATAGGTGGAATTGTGGATAATGAAGTAGGTTTTCAAAGCTTGCAGAGATAATTAGGCCAGTTGGAAGAGTGGGCTGAAAGTTGTGAGATGGAGTTTAATGCTGATAAGTGTGAGGTGCTACATTTTGGTAGTAATAATCAAAATGGGATATACATGGAAAATGGTAGGGCATTGAGCAATGCAGTAGAACAGAGTAATCTAGGAATAATGGTGCGTAGTTCCCTGAAGGTGGAATCTCATGCAGATGGGGTGGTTAAAAAAAGCTTTTGGTATGCTGGCCTTTATAAATCAGAGCATTGAGTATAGGAGTTGGGATGCATTGTTAAAATTGCGCAGGGCATTGGTGAGGCAAATTCGGTGTATTGTGTACAGTTCTGGTCACCAAATTATAGGAAATACGTCAACAAAATAGAGAAAGTACAGAGGAGATTTACGAGAATATTCCCTGGGTTTCAGCACCTACGTTATAGGGAAAGGTTGTTTTGTTTAGTGCTCAGTGCCCCAGCCTTAAACTGGTCCACACAGTTTCCTCCTCTGTATCCACTGCCTACACTCGTACCTGTAACACATTTTTGTATGTAATATAAATGCCTCCCTTTCCCCTCCCTGTCCCATCTTTCTTGCCAAATTTGGTTGATATTGTTCCCAGATTACACTCTTAGCCTCTGCTTTACTGATACTAATATACATTTCTTTATTTTTTTTTCTTTAACACTCTCTTTGCCAACTCATCCACCCTCCCATTCCCCTTCACTCCTACATGAGCTGGAACTCATAGAAGTTTTACCTGACCTCCCCGATTTGCAATTCATGTGACTGAAGGAATTCATAAAGTACATTTTGCGTGAAAAGACATTATACTTGCTAGAACTGAGGATAAACTTGAGCATATATACACCTTGACCTGTGTAGCTTTCTGCACCGATCACAACGCAACCAACACTGCCAACATCTCCACTGTATACATCCCTAACTTACTCGATGTTCTGCTGATTCCAATTTATTTTGCTGGTATACCCTCCCCAAACCCTATCACTCCTGTTTCCGGTTCCTTAGCACCTGGTGTAATCACTATACTTTTCCATCACATGACAGTTAAATGCATTTACCAAATCAGTTATACATTTTCCTTTCCTTTTTTGCCTTTAACAAATGCCAGACTATTTCAGGCCATGCAATCTTCCATGAAGTTACAACCAGATAAAATACTGAAGGACTTATCCTTAGATCAAACACTCCCATTCCTTAGCAATATCATTCCCTACCCGACTAAAGTTATCCCTCTGAAACCTCCCATTCTTCCAGCACTCCTGCCAACACTCCTTTTGAAGGGTGAGGTTCATTGTGCCCCTTCAAATTAGACCAATGTTTTGCCATCAATTGCATCCTTCTTAGTTCCAAAGGACTGATTCCCATTTATACACGTAGGGCTGATACCGGTGATGCTTTAAGAGCCCCACTGCACACTCTGAAAGCCTGAGGCGAAATCACATCCAGTTTCCTTATAAGACATCTAGCAGCTGATCGACATGCTACACTTCCATAGTCCAACACAAATCTTAACTAAAACCACATACATTCTCTTCAACGCCGAATAACTTGCTCCCCATTCTCTCCCAATCAAACATCTCATTACATTCATTACTTTTTTACGTTTCTACTCAACTTTCCTGATATGGTCTGCCCATGTTAATCGTGAATCACATGTAACTCCCAGAAATTTAAATTATCCAACCCATTCTAATTCAATCCCATACATCCTGAACTTTTTCCCTCCCTGAATTGTTTCCCTGGTGAAAACTGCTGTTTGAGGGGTTTTTTTCTGCTGAAAATATACATCCCCAATCATGACCCCACTCCATCACTTCATCAATTACTCCTTGTAGCTTCCTGATTATATGCTCCATTTTCCTGCCTCTTTTTCACAAGGCCCCATCATC